>NC_064854.1:107205341-107302841 GCF_024139225.1 Suncus etruscus | reverse complement strand
ATTGTGGATTGAAAGTGGCAGCAAGTAGATTTCAGTATTTCAGGGTACACAGACCTACAAAATACCAAACTACACGAATATCTCTGGATGGCTGCCAGAGCCCATGTGGACTTCACACTGGCTTCTCAGGCTGAAGAGACTTGTATAGAGAAAAATGAACCACCATTCTCCCCTAGAAGTCCAAAGTCCAAGGCATTGCATTGGATGCTGTGTCCTCTCTTGGTTTGAGACAAAGTCTCAAAAGCTTCTGTGGGCATCAATGCCAAAGCTGCAATGACAACAGGCAGGATTCCACAGTGAGTAGAGCTGCTCTCTCTGACATTGAGACCTAGTTTCCTCAAAGCTCTATGTATCCATCATTGCATTAATTATAAATCACTAAATTGACTCCAAGATCTTTTTTTTTTTTTTTTTTGTTCTCCAGTATCTGCAGCTATTATTGACTAACTATGGAGCACTTAAAGCAAACAAAGACAATAGAGTGTAGAGGTGGAGAATAAGAGGAAGGGAACTTAAAGATGAATGCCAAGGAAGCTCAAGGCTCTGAATTCAATCCCTTGAACTGAATGCTCTCCTCAATATTGCTAGGTGTGGCTCCCAGCACTTCTAAGGAGACTCCAAAATAAATATTATTGGGGGGTGTGTGTGTGTGAATCACATCCAGTGGTGCAAGCTCTACATTCAGGAATCACTCTTGGCAGACATGGGGGACCATATGGAATACCAGGATTAAACCCTGGTCAGGCACATGCAAGGCAAGCACCTACCCACTGTGATAACTCCAGCAACAGAGGTATAAATTTTTAAAAGATGAAGACAGGGTGGTCCCATCACATTTGAGTTCCCAAATGAACAAAAGGAAGTTTTGAACTGAACAAAATATCTAATTCTGTGCATAATTTGCATCTACCTCATGTCATTTTCATAATCAACCACTGAAGGAAGTATGTTCTATCTTTAACCCATTTTATAAATAAGCCATCCAAAGATCAGCACTGTGAAAGCAATGTGAATTGTGTGCATGGATGGAAAATAGTTAAGCTGTGGACCAAACTAGAATATGACTCTAGTTGTATGTCTTCTTCATAAGTCTCTTCTGATATTGTCATTCTAAATTGGTTTACCTCTCTAGTACAGGAAGAATGTCTATACTCGTTGTAATTAGAAAGACCTTCCGGGGCCGAACAGAGCACAGTGGTAAGGCATTTGCCTTAGACGCAGAAGGATGGTGGTTCGAATCCCGGCATCCCATATGGTCCCCCGAGCTGGCCAGGAGCAATTTCTGAGCATAGAGCCAGAAGTAACCCCTGAGCACTGCCAGTATAACCCAGAAACAAACAAACAAACAAAAAAGAAAAGAAAGACCTTCCCTAGAGTTTCTTTTTCTTATCACTAGCCCCCAATACAGTCTCCTGAGAACTGTCATTTTAACCATTCATTTACTTGAGTAGAAATCTAGATAAATTGTATATGTTCCTACAGAAAAATAAAACTGCATATCTTTATTCTTTATTAACTACTAAGTTTCATATTGATAAGGGCAACATGAAATGTTTGTTCTAGGAGGGGAGCACAGGTTAGAGGTGATCTTTAGAGGAATCACTTATGAACCTTGTAATTTTGGGGGTGGGAGATAGTACAGTGGATAAGGCACTTCCCTTGTTCATAGTCTTCTCTGACAGGTTCCTTGTACCACATATAGTCCCCTGACACTGCCAGGAGTGATCCC
This sequence comes from Suncus etruscus, assembly GCF_024139225.1. Classification (NCBI taxonomy): domain Eukaryota; kingdom Metazoa; phylum Chordata; class Mammalia; order Eulipotyphla; family Soricidae; genus Suncus; species Suncus etruscus. Next base: position 107,301,112 of record NC_064854.1, on the reverse strand, counting down.
TGAGCCAGGGGTAAGTCTTGAGCACATCTGGATGTAGACCAAACCTTACTCTTATTTGCTGCCAAAAGATGTTTGCAATTTGAAATTTCTGATGTATTTGGGTGTAAACTAGAAAAGAAGAATGTGAACAGCAGAGATGGGCCTTTTCGGGCTTTAAGCTAACATCAATATCTGTTCTCTTCTCTTTCCTGGGCACCTGGCTATTGTGGGTGTTGTTTAATTGATAGAGGCCAGCAAACTGAGTAGAAATAAAATGAGTATGAGCTCAAGACCTGGGTCAGCACCAAATCACTTGATTCACTGCCTCGATACTTGTTTCTCCACTAACCCTACCCCAAATGAACTATGATTGAGTAAGGACTAATCTTAATGTCTTAAGCCATGGAACTTTGGGAAATGTGTTTGCTACAAGAGATAATTTGCCTATTGCATTTCTTATCACTTAGCTTTCTCAATTTGCAAATCAGCCCAATGCAGCTCTTTAAGTTGATTCTCATACAGTGGACTGGAATGGATAGGGTCTTCCAAATTCATGTTCTTCCCAGAACCACAGGCTGTGATTTTAGTTGAAAATAGAATTGCTGTAGATGTAATGTGGGGGTCCTTGTGGAATAGGGGATGCCTTAATCCAATATGACAGATGTCATTAGAAAAAGAAAGTCAGAAGATTGAAGAGGCCTTATGGGAAAACACCATATGACTATGGGACAGAAATCAGAGTGATGAATGAGAGCCTGGGAATTTCTAGGATTTCCAGCAGATCAGAAACTATGAGGAGGCAGGTGACAGATTTTCCCCAGAGCCAGCAGAATGAGTGTGGATCTAACTTTCTCTTTCAACCTTCTATATCTGAGAGGAAATACATTGTTTTTATTTTGGGCCATAAAGTTTGTGGCCATTTGGGCTAGTTGGCTGCATCCCTTCCTGTTCTAGGAGTGGAGAAACTTCCCAGGGAAGGCTGCAGATAGGCCCTAACTGGAGGTGTTGGCATGGGGATGCTGAGCATGTCTGGTTAGAAATAAGAAAATTTTGGGAATTGGAACAAGAGACTATTTGACTTTCTCTGGTCAGTGCAGAGTTAGAGGAGGCGGGAGCACAAAACAGATGCTAGCAGTCATCACCTGGGTCTAGACTGCTCTGTGCTAAGACTGCAGAGACTTGTTTGACTTCTAGAACCAGTAGTGTGGCGATTGTTGGTCAGAGAGGGCTTTTAACAGGTATTGCCTCAGCATTGTCCACTGGTATATTCACTCTTTCTGTTGGGAGCTGGCATCTTTTGAGAAAATCCCCTGGTCTCCATCAGCACTCCAGTTAATCAATTTTGATGTTCTTTATTCTAGATATTTTTTATTCTTTCATGATTTTACATCTTTTTCCTCTCTACATTCTCTCTTCCTGTTCTTCTTTCTCCTTCTCTCATTTCCCTATGAGTCCTTTTTATTTTATATTGTTTGCTGGATTTGGGGGCTACATGTTGTGTACAAAAGGATTACTTCCAACTCAATATTAAGGGGTTAGTCTTGGCTATGACACTGGTGCTGAAGATTAAATCTGGGGCTCCTACAAGCAGAATTTGAACATAGGAGAGTTTCAGAGTTTCATTTAAAATCTAAGCTTGTTTGTTCTTCACAATCTTTAACAATTAAAAATGTTGAATTGTTTTATTTGCCAATTAATTGCCTTATTATTATTTTTACATGTTTATTTTATTTCTGTTATAAAGCCTTTTCAATACTCCCCTATAAAAAAAAAAGGTATTGCTTTGGCCATACTGTCTTTTCTTTGCTAACCCAGGTTTGATCTCTGGCACCCTACATGATCCCCCAAACATTATCAGCACTGATTTGTGATCTCAGAACCAGGAGAAAATCCCGAGCATTGTTGTGTGTGTATTCCCTCACCCGAGGAGAAAAGAAATGTACTTTTATTTTATGATTTGATTATCATTGCAATTAGAAAGAGGCCACTAAATGCATTTTGTAAGAGAAATTCTATTCTTAAACATGAGGTTTTAATTTCTAAAAGCTGGTATTTTGGAACCTCAAAACAGAAGGCTAATAAAAAACAATTTAATGGTAACCACGATGACTATTTGGTTAGTACAGATTTAAATTTTGACTGACTCAGCAAAACAAACTATTTAAGCTACACTGAAAATCAATGTGAAATGGGTTTCTGCATGAGTTGCCCACTCATGAGCTGCAGTTTGATAGAAAGCAGGTGCCTCATTGGAATTCAATTAGAAAGATTGGTTCAGTATAACCCTACATTGATTATCTATAATTCACACAATAAATACTATTGAGTCATGACCACAGTCTTTTCTTTAAAAAACAAGGCCATCTATTTTTTTTATTATTTTCTTATTCCAAATGTTTTGGGTGACTGTAAATGAATTCTAGCCTTTCTAAATATTTTTCACTCTAAAGAATATAAAAGTAGGTGTAATATACCACCATTTCTTCTTGCTAAGAAAAGGGGAAATTTTACGTATCAAAACAATCTCTTATCTACTAGGGATAGGAACTCATATACTTTACAATACAGGGGCTCCTCCCTCCTTGAACATATGTCATGTGGTCCTAATTTAGACTCCATGTGATTAGACAGTGACCTTCCAACCCTGAACCCTAGATCTCAGACATAGAAATGACACAGTTCTCCGCAACTTTTCGAGTTTTTGTTTGATTTTTAAAAAATTTTTAGTATTGTTGTTATGTGTCTCCCTTTTTACCCTTCTTCTCTTCTCTTAAACTAATATTTATAGCCTCTAGAAGGACTCCTCCTATTTTTTGCTTGTTTGATTTTTGCCTCATTTTATTTTTTTTTCTTTCCTTCAAACAGAATCACATAATTTGAACTATCTTGCTTTGCCTCATAAATTGAGGGGGAAATAATGGAGCGTACCAAGACCAGACAGTCATATGAACATTAAGTAGAAATAAAAATTGATCAGACTTAAACACCAAATCCAAAACCAACGACGACAGAATTGACACTCAATCTACAACATGCTAGACACAGAGGGCACCAGTAATATAGGAGGGGGATATGGGATGCATGCTGGGAACAGGGGTGGAGGGAGGACAACATTGGTGGTGGGAATGCACCTGATTCAATATCACTATGTACCTAAAAAATTACTGTGAAAGATTTGTAATCCACTTTGGTCAAAATAAAAATTAAAAAAAAGAAAAAGAAAAAAGTAGGTGTGGTTATTTTTGAGGAGAAGACTACTCATAACACATTTATTCAGTCATATAAAGAAAATTATCATCAAGTCCGTGTTATGGAAAAAAACATTGAGGGAGACAGGCTGGGAGAGTCACTTTCTGGAAGTTAGAGGCCTGGAGATGATCAGGCACATACCAAAGCAACTAGACGATGACTTATTTTCACACCTAGATGATGTGTTGTTTCAAGAATGTTTTCAGACTTGGATAAATAGTGGCAATTCAATTCTTTTTCTCCTGGGCTTTATTGTGACTGTGAGCACTCCAGCTACCCAAAGGTTGCCACATTGTCAGATGTGCAAACTGGACACTGGGGAAACTCTTTGGAAAATGTAACCTGTGGACAATTGTGTCACATCAGCTCACACTCCAAAGACTAGGAACCAGAGATAAGTCACTATGGAAAAATTTGTGACACAGAGAAATAGCAAAATATAATAATAATTAATAATGATAATAATAATAATAATAATAATAAGTTGGAGGCCAGAGAGATAGCATGGAGGTAAGGCATTTGCCTTCCATGCAGAAGGACGGTGGTTCAAATCCCAGTATCCCATATGGTCCCCCGAGCCTGCCAGGAGTGATTTCCGAGTATACAGCCAGGAGGAACCCCTGAGCACTGCCGGGTGTGACCCAAAAACCAAAAAAAAAAAAAATGTAGCTGCAAATCTCTAGAATTAGACTTCATTGTTGTGTAGCCATGGATAACTATCACAATATTTAGTATCAGATATGCAAAAGCCTTAAGAAGCCAGGAGAAAATTTATTTCTATTCTTAATGTGCTGGGAAGAAGCAGGGAAGTTTTCAAGGGAGTGGTGACATATATGTTGTCCTAGAAATTTTAGAATTGGGATATCCAGAGATGAGAATGAGGAATACAAATGATCCAGGAGATCTGAGAGACAGCAAAGATGATAAAGCACTTGCCTTGTATGCAGCCGAACCAGGAGTTACCTCTCAGCACAGATCCAGGAGTAGCCCCTGAGCACCATTATGTATTTTCCCAAACCAATCATAGAAATACTAATGCTACTATTACTACTACTAATAATTTTAAAGAATGAACAATTCAGGCAGAGAAAATAATGTTGGTAAAGGTACAGTGGCAAGAAAATATATAATATATTTAATATATAAAATATATAATAAATATGGAGACATGAATATGGGGTCCATTTTGGTAGAAAAAGAGAGGTTGCAAAAGACAGGCTAGCACCAAATATCACTTCAATTAAATGAACCAAAAACCACCTGCTATTTTATTTATTTTTTTATTTTTATTTATTTTTGGGTTTTTTTGGCCACAGCCATTTGATGCTCAGGGGTTACTCCTGGCTAAGTGCTCAGAAATTGCCCCTGGCTTGGGGGGACCATATGGGACGCCGGGGGATCCAACTGCGGTCCTTCCTTGGCTAGCGCTTGCAAGGCAGACAGACACTTCTAGTGCCACCTCTCCGGCTCCTGCTATTTTAAACAGAGGACTGATATGTTTGAGTCTATGCTTCTGGGGAAATTATTTTAGTTAGATTGAAGTGGGACCAAATGGAAGGAAAAAAGACTGATTATGAAGATGCGCCAAATAGAGAGCTGAAAGTTTATCCTGATGTATTTGTGGTGCAGAGTTGGGATACCAGAAAGATTGTATTATCAGGTAAAATAATTGCCCTCCCAAATGTCTTTGTTGGAACCTATGAAGATTTTGAAATTAATGGCATGCATTGTGAAAGTGGAAACCAGTTCCATTTATGGCCAGAGAGAGACATAACTATGAAAGGTTAGAAAGATGAGAAAGGATAAGTACTTGGCCTCCTCTGACATTTCTAGATTTGATGATACAGGATGGATACTAGGAGATAAGGAATAGCCTTTAGTTTCTAGTCAGCAAAAAAAAACATGAAACCCAATTGAAACTCTATTATGAACTTCCTAGAATACAGTGCTTTAACAAAATATTAAAATTTTTAAAAATTTAAATTTTTCAATAAACTGGAAGAGCAAGAAAACAGACCCTCCCTTAGTACCTCCAAGGAAAGTATAACACCCTCTGACTACTTTCATTTTAGCTTGTAGAGACTTGTCTTGGACTTCTGAACTGCAGAATTGTAAGATGATGTAATATAGATGTGTTGGTTAAACTACTAAATTAGTGGCAATTGATGGTGGAAGTAATAGAAAATGAGTGCACATTTGGCTATTGTTCAGTGCTTTTGAATCAAGAGTTGACAGGCTGCTGCTGAAGCTTCATTTTTTTTTTTTGAACTTTGATTCTGTTTTGTTTAGTTGAGTTTTTGTTATTGTTGTTGTTGTTTTTGTTGTTGTTGGCACACCTGGCTGTGCTCAAGGTTTATCCCTGGCTCTGTGTTCAGAGATACCTCCTGGGTGGACTTGTGGGGTCATATTTAGTTCCAGGGATTGAACCTAGATTGACCATGTGAAAGCAAACACCTTACTTGTACTCTCTCTCCAGACCCTGGACTGTTTTTATACCACATGACAACATGTGCTTTTGTCTGGTATGATTTCTATCCATCTGGGAGGCAATAAGACACTTAACCTCCCTGAGCTTTGCCTTCTCATCTGGAAATGAAGGGATTGAGCAAAAACAGTGGCTGAAAACTGTTACCATTTTTCTACCATGACATCTTTGATAAATATTGCTCTCATATGCCAGGCATTGATGGTCAAAATTTGAGCTTGGAAAAATTTCCAGTGTTACAGAGACAACATTTTCTCTTCTCTTTATCAAGAAAGTATCGTAAGAGTTCAGGAAGTAGCTCAGATATAGAACATGTACATTAAATTTCAGTCACTGCAAAAATAAAAAGGATGGGTAGGAGGGTGGGAACAAAGGAAGGAAAGGAAGAAAGAAAAGGAAGAAAATCTTATTTTGGGGGTTTAGGGAGAGTCCAGTGACAGAGTGCCTGCCTTACAACATGAAGCCACACGTTTGTTTTCTGGCAACGCACACACACACACATACAGCAAGTCTAAGATCAATGATATTGTTCATTTGGGATCCCTGGTACCAAAACAAAGGGTATAATTTTCAGTGTCCTGAATTTAATGTGTGTGAGCATCACACAACTAAAGACTATGGCTTTTGGGGAGCAAGTATATAAGTACCTTAACCAAGTATTTTATGCCCTAGTTACTTTACTTACTTACCTACTTATTTATTTACTTGTTAAAATTAATTAATTTGTGGTACCAAATAACACATCCAGGCCCTGACATTATAAGTCAAGTGCTTTGATGTTGAGTTACATATCCAGTGATCCCTGGTCATTTCAAACAAAAGTATTTGAAACTACAAGGGATTTTCTAAGGATGAGCTATTTATTCCAACTCATTGAGCTTAAACTCAGGGCTAAAACTTTTATGTGTGCATACACACATAATATAAATCTCTAGTGGTGGTATAGAATTTCATTAGTATAAAGTGACAAGAGATATAAATATATGCAGTGAATTACTGCTATATATGTCAAATGCTAATGGTAGTAGGGACTTGGACTAGTTGTTATTGCTATATATCATTATGCTATCTATATCATTATTATATATATTATGCTGTATATCATCCTAATACTAAAATTGGATACTTTTAAGAATTTATTTATTGGAAAAAGGAGGTGGTGTGGCTAAATTTTGAGCATCTAGAGTTGTTCCAGGCTTACTTTTGGCTCTGTGCTCAGGAATGACATTTGGTGGTATCTATGGGACCATATGTAGTACTGGAGATTGAATCAGGTTCATCTCCAAACAAGGCAAACACCCTACTTCCTGTACATACTCTCTGGCCTAGATTTTGGAGTTTAATGAGTTGCTTGGATTAGTTTAGAATAGGCTACTTACAGCTGATGAGATGAGATGAGAAGAAAAATGTTTTCTAAACCTTCTAAGAAAAATATCCCCCATTATAACAATAAACAGTACAAACTCTTAACAATGTACGGGTTTTCCCTGCACTCTGGAAATAAAGTATTCCTGTTTGACATGATTTGATAGATAATCTTGAGATGGGTGGGGAGACAAGGAGTATGCCACCATTAATTTATATGGAATAATTTTTTTGTTTTGTTTTGTTTTTTGTTTTATTTTTGGATCACACCTAGCAACACTCAGGGGTTACTCCTGTCTCTGGGCTCAGAAATTGCTCCTGACAGGCTCGGGGACCATATGGGATTATGGGATGATGGGATTTGAACCACCGTCCTTCTGCATGTAAAGCAAACATCCTACCTCCATGCTATCTCTTCAGCCCCAAAATATGGAATAATTTTTATGCATCCCAGAACTCCCCATATAGCCTATTAAATCATATCAGAAAAATGCGATATCAGACTAGAGCAATAGTAAAGGGGTAAAGGCATTTCTCTTGTATGATGCCAACTTTGGTAAGATCCCTACACCTTATGTAGTTTCCCCAGGTTTCTTCTAGGAGTGATCCCTTAACAGAGCTAGGGGGAAGCTCTGAGGACGCTGGGTGTGGCCCTGAAAACAAACAAACAAACAAAAATTATATAGTTTCAGATAGTTGGGACATTATTATTATATTTGTAATTACACTATTAAGACACAATACACAAAATTCAATCCGAATTTTCTGGAGGACCAAGGGTCAAAGATCTCTTAGTGTATCTAATGAATAGTTTATTGAATAGAAAAGAACAAAAAGGCAGGGGGAGGTGATAAGAGAAACCAATCCACAGTCACAATAGATCTGCTGAATTCAATCTAATAACCCCCTTGCTTCATGCTGAACAGAAGTTCCAGAAAGAGTGAGAAATGTGGACATTTCAGGTGGTTTTTTTTGTTTGTTTGTTTTTGGGTCACACCTGGGGGTACTCAGGGGTTACTTCTGGCTCTGTGCTCAGAAGTCTCTCCTGGCAGGCTCCTGGGATGCTGGGATTCAAACCAGAGTCCATCCTGTGTTGGCCCTGTGCAAGACAAACGCCTTATCACTGTGCTATCACTCCAGCCTCCACTTCAGGTAGTTTTTATTGTTTGTTTGTTTGTTTGTTTTTGGACCACACCTGGCTGTGCTCAGGAGTTACTTCTGACTCTGTGCTCAGAAATTACTCATAGCAAGCTCTGGGGACCATGTGGGATGCTGGAGACCAAACCCAGGTCGGCCACACGCAAGGCAAAAAGCCTTACCTGCTGTGCTATTTTTCCATTTTCAGTATTTTCTTTTCTTTTTTTTTTGGGGGGGGGGTCACACCTGGCAGTGCTCAGGGGTTACTCCTGGCTCTACACTCAGAAATCGCTCCTGGCAGGCTCAAGGGACCATATGGATGCGGGATTTGAACCCCATCCTTCTGCATGCAAGGCAAATGCCCTACCTCCATGCTATCTCTCTGGCCCCCCATTTCAGTATTTTCAAGGCAATTCAGTTTGAGAGATGTCATGGCATAATATAAGCATATTTAAAGAAATAGAGAATGTGTTGCTAGGGGGAAGAAGCTCTTAGGCAGGTAAAGCAACCATATACCTAAAATTATGGTTCTGGGGGCCAGACACCCCTGTCTGTCTGTGTAAAGAACTCAGATCTGCCACTTCTCTGTTTTTGATTTATTTGCTTGTTTGTTTTATTTTATTTTGTTTTGGTTTTGGTTTTTGGATCATACCTGGTAGTACCCAGGTCTTACACCAGGCTCTCCTCTCAGGGATCACTCCTGGCTAGCATGGTGTACCCTATGCAGTGTTGGAATTATACCATGTCAGTTGTTTATAATCAGGTGTCTTCTGCCCTCCACTCTCTCCAAACCCATTCTGCCACTTCTCTCTGTGCTATTTCTCCTCACTTTTTGTAAGCTGAGAAGGATATTACATTCTTTACTGTGTGAGGATGTCTAGGGGGAAGTCCCTAAGTCAGTCCTCCTTTTTGTCAATAAAACTCAAGAGAAGACCTGCCTGGGAAATAGATGATTTCTGGTTGTGCATTATAATAAAGAAATTCCTTGCCTGCTTTGAAAAATACAAGGCACTTGTACATGAAATTTTAGACTCTGAACCTATGCTTTCCTTATTGAGAGTTTCTACAGTTTGGTTCTGGTGTCCTTTTTCTCCTTTGAATTATGATTTTTGGAGTGTTTCAATGGAACCAGTTGTGTGTGTGTAGGGGGGATCAGGATTGCACTGGGTGCTCAGAATTACAAGAGAATGAAGAATCACTGCTGTGCTATCTCTCTGGCCTCTTTTTCTTTCTTTCTTTCTTTCTTTCTTTCTTTCTTTCTTTCTTTCTTTCTTTCTTTCTTTCTTTCTTTCTTTCTTTCTTTCTTTTTTTTTCTTTCTTTCTTTCTTTCTTTCTTTCTTTCTTTCTTTCTTTCTTTCTTTCTTTCTTTCTTTCTTTTCTTTTCTTTCTTTCTTTCTTTTTTTCTTCTTTCTTTCTTTTTTCTTTCTTTCTTCTTTCTTTCTTTCTTTCTTTCTTTCTTTCTTTCTTTCTTTCTTTCTTTCTTTCTTTCTTTCTTTCTTTCTTTCTTTCTTTCGGGGGTCACACCTGGCAGTGCTCAGGGGTTACTTCTGGCTCTATGCTCAGAAATCGCTCCTGGCAGGCTCGGGGGACCATATGGGATGCTGGGATTCGAACCAATGACCTTCTGCATGCAAGGCAAATGCCTTACCTCCATGCTATCTCTCCGGCCCCAAAGTAGACCCTTCTTTACTATAACTGCACTCTCCACTCTTTGTGACAAGTTTTCTGCCAATGACTGGCCCCTCCTTGATCCTCATCTCTATTGCCTCTTGATCTTATTACCATACTGTCTTCTATTTTTTTTATATCCTACAGATGAGGGAGCTTACTTTAGGTTTGTCCCTCTTCCTCTGACTCATTTTACTCAAAATAATATTCTCCATGTCTATCCATGCATAAGAAAATTTTATTACTTTATTTTTTATAACAGCTGCATAGTATTTCATTGTGTAGATATACCACAGTTTATTTAGCCACTCATCTGTTGTCGGGCACCTGGGTTATTTTCAGATTCTGGCTATTGTTAATAGAGCTGCAAGACTACAGAGGACAATTTTGTATTGTATTTTTGTGTTGGTAGGGTATATCCCGAGGAGTGGTATTTCTGGATCATATGGAAGCTTACTTTCCAGTTTTTTTGAAGAATATCTATATTGTTTTCCAGAAAGACTGGACTAGAGGGCATTCCCAGCAGCAATGAGTCTCTTTCTCTTTGCATCCACACCAGCAATGATTGTTCTTGTTCTTTGTGATGTGTGCTAATCTCTGTAGTGTGAAATGATATCTCATTGTTGTTTTGATTTGCATCTCCCCGATGCAATTTTTTATGTGCCCTTTGGGCATCTGTATTTATTATTTGAGGAAATATCTAGAAACAGACATTTCTAAATAAATGATTGGGCCAAAAAATAATTAGAATGACACATGAGTTCCTGGTAGAAATGAATCCAAAGCTTTGTTTTCTATTGGCACCAGTGAAATTTGAATCTTGCAGAGGGAAAAATGCAATGGGATAGAGTCAAGCATGACCAGTTCTAATCTTTACTTTGTCACAAATAGTTCCTTGATATCGGTCAAATTATTTAATCCTTTTTTAGGGTTTGTGTTTCACCACTATGAAATGAAATTGTGATCAATGTCTCATAATCTGAAACAGAAATTGCTTGTAGTGGGGCCAGAGCTGTAGCACAGCGGTAAGGCATTTGTCCTGCACATGGCTAACACAGGACAGACCCCAGTTTGAGTTCCGGCATCCCATATGGTCCCCTGAGCCTGCCAGGAGCGACTTCTGAGCACAGAGCCAGGAGTAACTCCTGAGCGCCACCGGATGTGACCCACCCTCCAAAAAAATAAAACAAAACCCAAACCTAAAACAAAACAAAAACAAAAAAATTAAATTGCTTGTAGTGTGAGACATGGTGTAGGTAATTTTGCTATGTCTTTAGAGTTTACATGGAAAATATACTAAGCAAGACAAACAGATAATTTTATGTATAGAAATACTTAAGACAATGCTAAATATATTTAAGTTTAGACAAAAAGCACAATAGATATTGTATTATATTTTACACTGGTCTGATTTCTACATTTATGACATTTTGTCATTTTGGGGTCTTATGAATCCTGGGAAGGACTACTCTCCCAGTTTAGCTCATTCCCAGAAACAGCAGATGACTTGCTCTAGACTACACCTTGGTAAACAATCCATATCTCCATTTGCTTTCATCTCTTCATGTCTTATAGTCCGAGATACCCTTTTGCTTCCCTTAAATCACCATGGATTAAAGTTCCAGATAGATAGAGACCAGACCTATTTTTCCAGAGCTCAGTGGGTTTATTTAAACCTAAATCCTAAAGCATTTCAATTTGTGTGTTTCTTTCCTGTACAAGCTCACTGAAGCACTGAAGTTCCTGCTCAAGCTTTCTCTTCACTCATGGCTTCGTCCAGAAACACTGATGAATAGTGGGATCTCTATTGGAAACTCAGTAATACTGTCATCTCAAAGACTGTTACCTCCTGATCTGTTGGTTTCTCTAACCTGGAAACAATCCTAACAAAACAATCAGTGTTAACATGGATGGATGTGGTTAAGAGAAAACCTCATCCATTGCTAGTGGGACTTATCAGCTAGATCAGTTTTTTCAGAAATCTACATGAATATTCCTCAAAAAACTCATGTATGATCCAGCAGTTCTTCTTGGTATCTCCACTGATAAGATCGGGAAATCCACATGCACCTCTCTAATGGACTCCAAGAGGCAGAGACCATAGCAATAACAAGGGGTTTATTATGTTAGCATATGCCGGACTCCCATCAAGGCTTAGCTGCCGCATATGCCAGGGACTGCAGTGGTCGGCAATCTGCGGCTCGCGAGCCACATGTGGGCTCTTACACCTTTTAATTTGGCTCTTCTGGTGTGCCGGGCAGCCGCTCCAGGAGTCAGGACTCTTCTCCTAGCCTCTGTCAGTGTGCGCCCTGTGTGGCTCTCAAAATAAATTTCAATCGTGGTTTTGGCGAGATTTGGCTCAGTTGAAAAAAAAAAGGTTGCTGACCATTGTGCCAGAGGATGAGAGGGCGGAACCAGATTTAATAAGCCTTTATATAACTTATATTTTTGCAAGATTTAGATGACCCCAGGTAAGGTTTGCAACAGTTAAAATGTCAAGGGCAAGTCCTTGAAATTTAGGAAGGGGTGGGGTCCTCGTGAAGCTCAACAGTTAAAATGTATTTTTTGGCCAAGGGCAAGGCTTTTTTAGATTAGGAAGAGGTGGGGTCTAGGGCATTAAGGGCAGTCCTCGGGGTGCTGTAGAGAAAAAATTAATATTTCTTTTACCTTTCACCACAACCAACCCAAAACTCTATCTGCACACGTATGCTCAGTTTAGCACTATTTGTAATAACCAAGATACTGAAACAATCCAAGTGTCCAAGAACAGATGACTGGGTAAAGAAACTGGTGTATATATATACACAATGGGATACTGTTTCACTATAAGGAAAAAGAAATCATGCAATTTTGTGCTATTTGGATGAATTTGGAGAGCCAGAAAGAGAGGAGCACACACACATATGCACACACATGTACATGGGATATATATAAGCATAGCAAGGAAATAACAAACACCAAAGGCAATAGAACTTGACAACTGGTCTACAGAACTGAAATTCTCACAACAGAGGTAGGAAGTGGGATGAAGTAGAGGAACTGTAATGATGGTGGAAGGAAAAGTGAACACTAGGGCAGAGGGCATAGTTTTGGAATGCCTAAAACTCTGCTAATCAAGTTTATGCATGAAACTCTACTATCAACAGCATTGTAAATCTCGGTACCTAAAATAAATAAGAACATTAGTTTTATTTTAAAATATGGTGAATAGATAGAATGCCTGTCTCGAGGGACTTGAGAGATAACACAGCGGTAGGGCATTTGCCTTGCATGCAGCTGATCCAGGGTGGACCCGGCATCCCATATGGTTCCGGTGCCTGCCAGAGCAATTTCTGAGCACAGAGCCAGGAGTAACCCCTGAGTGCTGAAGGATGTGACCCCCAAACAAAACAAAAAAATGCCTGTCTGGTTTAGAGGCAGGTGGTGGGGGAGAAGGGAGATGGAGGGCATCAGTGGTGGGAAGGTTGTAGAGTTGAAGGGAAGTGTTCCTTATTATAACTGAAACCCAAATACAAACATGTTTGTAATCATGGTGCTTAAATAAAAATATTACTTTATTTGTTTTGTTTTGTTTTGTTTTTGTTTATCTTTGGGGGTGTCACACCCGGCGGCACTCAGTGATTATTCCTGGTTTTGTGCTCAGAAGTCGCTCCTGGCAGGCTCTAGTGACCGTATGAGATGCTGGGATTCAAACCAGGATCTTGGCCGCTTGCAAGGCAAACAAACTCCTTACCGCTGTGAATCGCTCCAGCCCCAAAACGATATTTTTTATTTCTTTTGGTCTAATAACTTTTGAAGAACTTTTGCTTCATTACCTTGGAGGAAGGCTCTTTCTCTGTTTTGAAAATTGTCCTCAAGGGCTGGGAAGATAGCTGTGGGCTAGAGAGCATCTTCACAAACAGAAAGCAGAGATTGATCTTCTAAGACCAGATGGTTCTTTCATTTTTAATTTTTTAACTTTTATTTTATTTTGTTTTTTTGTTTTTTTTGGGTCACACCGGCAGCCCTCAGGGGTTACTCCTGGCTCTACACTCAGAAATAGCTCCTGGCAGGCTTGGGGGACCATATGGGATGCCGAGATTCAAACCATCGTCCTTCTGCATGCAAGGCAAACGCCTTACCTCCATGCTATCTCTCCGACCCCAACCAGATGGTTCTTTAATCATTGATAGGTGTGGCCCTGGCCAGAAGTGACTCCAGGATCCTCATGCACTAATGTAGAAGCCTCCCCAACATGATATTGATACAGAAAGTAGAATAGTTGTCAAGGACAAGGAGGAGGTGGGAATATCAAGTCTTTTGCAGGTGATAAATGTTGATTTAGAATGATGAAGGTTATACAACTTTGTAGATATATAAGAAACAGGTTATTTTTATGTTATATGAATTGTATCTCCATGAACAATATTATCTTCTTGACTACTTTCTCTGGATTTAATTTGGTCAGAGATACTGGACAGGAGGTCAGGTGCTTGCTTGCCTTAGATGTGGTTTAATTTCCAGCAATGCAAATGGTCTCCTGAGCACAGAGTGAAGAGTAGCACCTGAGCACTGCATGGGTGCTCCTTAAAATCCTTAAAAAGTTTAGTTTGGATGTATTTCCCCACTCGTTTTTTAAAGTAAATAATTCTTTGTTTGTTTGTTTTTTGGTTACACCTGGCAGCTCAGGGGTTCACTCCTGGCTCTACACTCAGAAATTCGCTCCTGCAGGCTCGGGGGACCATATCGGGATGCTGGGATTTGAACTGCCGACCTTCTGCATGCAAGGCAAACACCTTACCTCCATGCTGTATCTCTGCCCCGTAAATAAATTTTTTAATTGAATTGCCTGAGATACACCACAGTCACAAAGTTATTCATGATTGAGTTCCTGTCATAAAAAAAGTTCAACACCCCCTGTCCCTTTCTTTGCATGCAATGCCCATAATTATTCCATTTCTCTCTGGTTTACAAAGGGAGGAGGGAAAGGCAGGCCCAAGAATCCTTGCTCTGCTTGTAGAACCTGCCTTTTATCACCCTAATTCCTCTTCTGCACACAGCTTAGCTGTGACTGACACAAAACAGAATCCCAGTTGTAGGGATTTCGGGTGTGACTTTTTCCCCTTGGGGCTTCAAAAATAAAACCAACAAGAAAAGTGGGGGCACTGTTTTAGACAGAGAAAGTGCCTTTCAGTGATTTGGGCACTGATGAGTTTGGCAGTCAAGTGAGAGCCAAATCTTTTCTATGAATTCGTGCAGGATAAAACAACATTTTACTCCTGAAGATCTTGTGACTTTGGGAGTGCCCCAATCCACAAATACCCCTTTGAAGGTTGAAGGGTTACACTTTCATGGTTAAGCAATATAAGCAGCTGTTGACTATTTAGAAGATTAACTGAGAGCTTTGATAGCTGGTTTCATCAGCTAGTTAATTGGATCCCGGGAAGGAGAAACCAACTGGCTACTTCTACTTATCTATCCTTATCTTGTCTATGCTAATTGTTTGTTATCTTTTCTCCTGAAAGAGGCAGCAACCCCCATGTAGGTGCAGAGCCTCCTGGAAACACTGATTAACTGTAATGGAGCCTTACAGATAAGAATGAATTGTCCCTAACCTCCTTGAACAAGAGAGAAGGAAACTACAATCCATGGGATCCCCTGCATAGCACCTGTTACATGAAGAATTGATGGGTGGTAGCCAGAGAGAATGGCAAAGGTAATTAATGCTGCTGGTCTCATATATGGTAGACACCAGCTCAGCTCGCAACATTTTCTGGGTTCCCAAGCACTGCTGGGAGTGACATGGAGCCTTAATAGCTCCTGAGCTCCCCTCCCTCTACTCCTAAACACACATACGCGTGCGCGCGCGCACACACACACACACACACACACACACACACACACGAAAAAAAAATAGTGATTGGAGTTGAAGGAGGCCAGTTTTATGCATCTTCACAATCTAGAAAGATCCAAAAGCTTCTCCCACTGTAATATGCCCGAAGATCACCTCAACACCTGATTAAAATGCAGGCTCTAGGTCAAAAAATCATATAGTTCTAATCAACTTCCTGGCAGCTAAGATCATTCTAGGCGCAACACTTCAGAACAACACGTATCTCTGAGGACTATTTTCTAAGTCTCAAGCACTCAGATTCAAAAGAACAGTCTATAAATTGACACTTTGAGGTTTTCTTTTACTGATGCTAGTTAAATATTAACAAAAGCAATAATAGTTATAACAACAGTAAGGAGTGACATTATGAAGGGCTCAATATATGAGGCAATAGGAGCCGGTAAAGATAGTAAGGCTTTTGCTTACCTGAAGCTGACCCAGGTTTGATTCACAGCATCCTACATGGTTCCCAGAGTCCTGAGCTCAGAGCCAGGTGTAAGTCCTGAGCGTGTTTGAGTGTGTCCCCCCGAAACAAACAAAAATCAAAACAAGTCTAGTCTAACTATGGCATCTCCTTATTAAATGACTCTCAGGGAAGTCTAGACACTATCTTGGCTTAGGTGTCATGGTGAGACATTTTAGGTACAAAACTTATGCTCAGAGCTAGACCACACAGATGAATAACTAAAAATCAGATTTTATTGTGCATTTGTTTTAATTCAGGTTTGGTTGGAGGTTGAACACAGCTAATTGATTTTGGTTTCCCAAAGGAACACTTTTCTTATGTTCCAGGACATGAACTAGATTTAGAGCATAACACGAACTCTCTCCATGAACTGGCAGACAATGTGTGATCCATAGGCAAATCTTAATAGTAATGACAGCAGGCTTTGTCTATAGGAGCATCAACTGTTTCTACCAGGAACAGTTTTTATTTTGTTTTATATATGTATATTTTTGTTTGTTTGTTTTTTGGCTTTTTTGGATCATACCCAGCAGCATTCAGGGGTTACTCCCAGCTCTGCAATCAGAAATTGCTTCTAGCAGGCCCAGGGGACCATATGGGATGCCGGGATTCGAACCACCATCCTTCTGCATGCAAGGCAAATGCCCTACCTCCATGCTATCTCTCTGGTCCCATTTTTTTTGTTTTCTTTTTTCTTTGTTTTGGGTCACATTTAGTGGTGATCAAGTGTGACTCCTGGCAGTGCTCAGAGAACCTTATGGGATGCTGGCAATTAAACCCAGTAGACTGGCCCACTGTACTATCTTTCTGGCCCCATTGATTTGCTTCTTGATTAGCAGATAAACATTGAGATACCTCCTCCTAGTGTCTGCCTATGACTTATTGATACTTCCACCTGCCCATAATTTGAATGCATTGATTCTAGTTGGTTCTTCTTCTTTCCATGCCCCTTAGAAAGAGTTAAGTGCGGAATTTAAGATTGGTATTATGTCACCCATCCCCCATCTTCCTGTGTAACCTTAGCTCATGGTAAGACCAGCCCATTTCTGGGAGGGGTTTATGGAAGGTTACAAAGGGGTTGCCTCAGGGGTGTAAATGGGATTCAGAGACAATGCAGGAGGAAGCAAGTAGAGAAGTTGGCAACAAGGAGAAAAGAAACAGGTTGAGATGGCAAGGCAGCTGAAGAGAGCCTGCTTAAAAGGTTAGATTAAAGGCCACACATGGTAGCTGTAGTGTACCTGAGACCCTGAATTTGGTGTAGATACCTAAGACCCACCCATTTCTGGGAGGGGTCTTGGGAACCGGATATTAGGTGTGACCTTACCTGTAAGACCCGGCCCATTCCTGGGAGGGGTCTTGGAAAAGTTAGATAAGCCTTGGACCAAGGGGATTCGGCCCTTTCGGCCCTGCTGAACTCGCTGGCTTTGGGGTCTCTGTTTCTGGTCTTGGACCAGGATGGAGGTCAAAGGGAAGATGGCTGAAAAGGTTAAGACGCAGGGTAGCCTAGAATGGCTGAATGCTTAAAAGGTTATGATGTAGGCCACACACACGTAGTGGCTAGGGCCTGAATAAAGATGATGCTTCCTGAGGCCTGCTTGTGAGTGAGTCTGTTTTTGCCTTTCACCTGGGCCTGGGACTCCCCGGCTGAATGGGGTTGCAGAGCCACGTGGCCTGGGGTGGCAGAGAGAAGAATCTCTCCATCCATCGCCATCCAGCCCCATCCTTAATTATTTGATACTACAGTAGCTAGGGCCTTAATAAAGTTGATGTCTCCTGAAACCTGACTGGATCACTTCCTCACCATTATCCTGATACCTACAGACCTGCCAGATGGAAGGGGCCTGGTCTAGCCTGGAGGAGTAAGGTCTCACCCTCCATCTTACCTTCATCCACCACCATTTAGGACTCTATAATTAATATGTATTTCTACAGTATTAGACTACAGCTGATGAAGAACTGATCGCATGAAAGAACTGAAAAAGCCCAGATTGCAAAACTGATCTCTAGGAAAGATTGTTGCTGATCTCCCTCTCAGCTCTCACACTAGTCTGTTGGGAGACTTGAGTTTGTATTCCTCTCCCAAAGTCACTTTTCTGCTCCCCACTAGTTTGCCTGCCACTCTGTCATGTCACCCAGAAGTGTAGAAATGTCAGTGCATAAAGTAGCAGGCACCACAGTATTCTGGGTAAAATGACTAGGAATCAGCTCCTGCGTTTACAGTTTCAATATAAAACGGACATAGCAAACACAGAAAAGAAAGCTTTTTAACTCAGTGCCTGACAGTAATACATAATCTTGTAAACAACAATAATGCACTGTGATACCAGTATTTGAGATATCTTGGAAACTTGACCTCTAAGAACAAGGGAAATGAAAGTACAGATAAAGAATAGGTGCTCTATTATGTTGATAAGGCTTTTTGTTCATGAAAAAAATATATAAACACAGTGGAAAGACAGCCTACTAAATGATAGTAGATATTTGCACATCATACTCCTGATAAGGGATTAATATTCAAGGCATATAAGAGCAAATACAACTTAACAGCAGAAAAAATAAACAGTTCAATCAAAACATGGATAAGAAGATTAGAACAGAGAGTTCTCCCAAAGGGGATTTACAAGTGATTGATGAGCTATGAAAAGATGGGAGTTGGAGGTAAACATGGTAGTGTTTGGGTTGTTAAAAGTGGATGATTTGTTTTATTAACAACCAAAATAAAAGGGACCAGAAAAATGCAGTTGCCATGTTTGAAACTAGGCCCAGCTCCTATGATTCACTCTTTTTTCAAAAGAGATGTAAACTGAGCCATGAAACATCATGTATATGATGGTCCATGCAGCAGAAAGTTGTCCATCTCAGAAGGAGGAGGCGGAAGCCACATTCCTGCCAAAACCATGCCCACTGCCTCTATCACACAGAAACATCATTTCTCCGATGGACCTGACTCATCACCCCTCTATATTTCCCTTTGGGGATACCAATCTGCCCAAATTTTAGGTATGCGATTTTGAGGCTGATATCACCAGGGCATTTTGAAACAAGTGCAGGCACTCTTCCCCTATATTGCCCTTCTTCCAGGAAGCCTGTCAGCTGTAATCATGCCCATAAATGCAGTTGCCATGTTTGAGCCTAGCCAGCTCCATAGACTCCTTTTATTCTCATAGACTAATTTTTTCCTCAAATGAGATAAAATGATCTGCAAAAGATCATGGGTATACCGGCCCACACAGCAGAAAGCTGACCATCTTGGGAGGAAAAATCGAGCCAACCCCCACCTTGCCGAAGCCATAGGTGTTCCCTTCATCACCCAGAATCATAGTTTTCCAGATGATTCTGTCTCATCATTGACCTTCTACAATTCCCTTTGTGGACACCAATCTGACAAAAATTTAGGTGTCCTAGATTTTTTTTTTGGCTGATATCACCAGAATTTTTTGGAGTGAGTGCAGGCCCCTTCCACTTGGATTTTTCTTCTTCCAGGAGGCCTGGCAGCTGAGTACACCACCCCTAAAATTGTAGTATCAGTAATATTGCTTTGAGTTTCTGTACAACTGCATTTGTTTGATGCTGTCATCTCTATAGGAACACACAAATTTAACATAATGGACAAGAGCTAACAAAAAGATCTCACAATGAACGCTTATTAAACTTTCTGCCGTGTATTAATGACTTCATTGGAGATAAAATAATTTTTTACAAATGTGCTTGCTACCATACCTTCCTTCCTTCCTTCCTTCCTTCCTTCCTTCCTTCCTTCCTTCCTTCCTTCCTTCCTTCCTTCCTTCCTTCCTTCCTTCCTTCCTTCCTTCCTTCCTTCCTTCCTTCCTTCCTTCCTTGTTTTTTTGTTTTTGTTTTTGTTTTTTGTTTTTTTGGGCCACACCCGGCGTTGCTCAGGGGTTACTCATGGTTGTCTGCTCAGAAATAGCTCCTGACAGGCACGGGGGACCATATGGGACACCGGGATTCGAACCAACCACCTTTGGTCCTGGACCGGGCTGCTTGCAAGGCAAACCGCTGTGCTATCTCTCCGGGCCCCCTTCCTTGCTTTCTAACTTTATTCTTTTTCGTTTCCTTTTTTTTTCTATTTCTTTAATTAATTTATTTAAAGAAACTGCATTACATAGTTGACATAGATGATAATAATACATTTTTAGGAAGACCAAAAGCAACATGTTTTAAAAAATAGAAAATGAAAGAAAAAAATAAGAGATGAAAGAGAAAGGAAAGAATATTTTTGAAAAGTATTGACTCACAATGAATTCATTGAAGCATCAGCAGAAAGTTTAATGAGCTCTTTTATTTTTTTAAAAAAAAGGATAAGAGTTAAAAAAATACAGTAATAATGGTGTGAGAGTGGGCAATTGTTGTTTGCATAGGCCCAACAAAATATGGGTAAAATAAAAAAAGAAGAAAAATAAAAGCCTTGGCTTAATTACAGGGAGACCTTATCCCTGCAGTTTTCTTTCTTTTTTTTTGTTTTTGTTTTTTTGTTTTATGGGGCCACACCCATTTGATGCTCAGGGGTTACTCCTAGCTAAGTGCTCAGAAATCGCCCCTGGCT
Organism: Suncus etruscus; assembly: GCF_024139225.1. NCBI lineage: Eukaryota > Metazoa > Chordata > Mammalia > Eulipotyphla > Soricidae > Suncus > Suncus etruscus. The sequence continues at coordinate 107,280,327 of NC_064854.1, read as the reverse complement.
TGGGGGGACCATATGGGACGCGGGGGGATCGAACCGAGGTCCATTCCATGGCTAGCGCTTGCAAGGCAGACACCTTACCTCTAGCGCCACCTCACCAGCCCCTGAAATTTTCTTGCATAAGACTGACTCTGGGTTTCAGGCATACTAGGTTTTTCTTTCTATTTTTTCAATAACTTTGATTCCACTTATCTGGAAACAAATGTTTTATGATCACCTATGTTAATTATGTGATACATTTTCTTTAAATAAAATTTTTTGGGAGGCCACACCTAGTGACGCTCAGGGTTACTCCTGGCTCTGCACTCAGAAATCACTCCTGGCAAGGGGGACCGTATGAGACGCTGGGAATTGAATCCAGGTTTGTCCTGGATCTGCCACATGGAAGGCAAATGACTTACCGCTGTGCTATTGCTTCAGTCCCCTTTTTAAAATAAACTTTAAAATAAAGAAAGGGGACAGGAGGGAACAGGGGTTAAGGAACTTGACTTGCACACAAACAACCTTAGTTTAAATCCCAGCACCACATTTGATTTCTTCCAAACAATGCCAGAATGTTTCTTGAAGTAACCCTGAGCTCATCCCCAGTCCCACAAACAAAAAAAATCAAACAAAACAACAGGGCTGGAGAGATAGCTCAATCAGCTGGAGTATAGGCTTTGAGGGTAGGAGACTCAACTTCAATCACTGGCAGGCATCACATGGTCCCCTGATCACTGCCAGGAGTGACTTCCAAGCACTGAGCCAGGAGTGGTCTCTGACTACTGCCGGTGTGATTCCCCTATCCCAGAAAAGACAAACTTGTATAGGATGTAAGAAAGAGATATCTTTATATATCTTTAAGTAAAATAATGTTTTTTCTAGAAAAAAAACTAAAGGACTTAGGACACCAAAGACATAATTGATAAAAAGAAAAATGTTGATAATTTAGACAATCAAAATAAAAAGTTATATATTTCAAATGATATGCTTAAGAAAATGAGCCAGAAAGACAGCAGTTGCCTTATATATATTGTCTCCCAGAAACTACTATATGGTCTTCTGAGCACAGGCAGGGGTATTCATTCTTTCTTTTTCTTTTTTTTTTTTTGGATTTTGGGCCATATCCAGTGATGCTCAGGGGTTACTCCTGGCTATGTGCTCAGAAATTGCTCCTGGCTAGGGGGACCATATGAGATGCCAGGGATTGAACCCTGGTTTACCCTGGGTCAACCATGTGCAAGGCAAACGCCCTACTACTGCACTATCATTTCATCCTTGGAGCATTGGGGTATTCACTCCTGAGCACAGGAATAGTTCCTGAGCACTGCTGGGTATGTCCTACAATCAAATAAAAGAGAAAAGAGGAGCCAGAGTGATAGCACAGTGGTAGGGCATTTGCCCTGCATGCGGCCGACTGGGAACTAACCTGGGTTTGGTCCCTGGCCTCTGGATGTGGCCCAACCACACCCAAATAAATTAAAAAAATGAATAAAAGAGAAAATAAACCATGACTTAGAGATATTTGCAAGTCATCTCACTGATAAAGACATATCCTTACAACTCAGTAATAATCTTATTAAATAATAACTCAAAGATTTGATATACATGGGGCTGGAGAGATAGCATAGAGGTAATGCGTTTGCCTTGCATGCAGAAGGATGGTGGTTCGAATCCTGCCAGGAACGATTTTTGAGCCTAGAGCCAGGAGTAACCCCTGAGTGCTGCCGGGCGTGACCCAAAACCAAAAAAAAAATTTTTTTTGATATACATCAAATCATTAAAAATATCTGGATGAGCAATAAGCCCATAAAATGATTTATTTGATTCGCTTTAGGGAAATGCAAATTAAACCATAATGAGCTATCACATAGAGTAGGAGCAATAAAAAACAATGATTATTATTTTGTTTTTTGTAATACATCTAATTAATTCAATTCTCTTTTTTTATTGATTCATCTAGTAGGTTGCAGTAGTATAGAATTTAGGGTGATAGCTTAACAACTCTACCTGTGTATAGGACTCACCAGACCCACCACCAAAGTTTTAGTGTACTCCCTTACTCTTTGTGTCAAGCTTCTTACCATGTATCAGCCCTTCCGGAAGGGAAGAATTCTTAGTTAAGGAAATAATAGCTGAGAACTTTTCTAAATTAAGGAAGAAGATAGGTACAAAATATTATTCAGAGAAGGAAACCATTCGGCTTCCCCAGACTACCAAAGGGCGCCATGAATAAATTGATTTACCGGTCTCCCTTATAGTCTGTGCCACTAATCCTGGTTATTATCTTCTTGGTCCAGTTTTTAGTCTTTTCTCTGCAGCATTTTGAGTTAACAGCAAACTCCACAGAGTCCAACAAGGCTGGAACTGTGATCCTTGTCAATCATTTTCACCCTCATTTCCTTTTGAAGGTCAACATTACCTACCTTTGGAATCAACTACAAATATTTCTCTGAAATCTCACTTCAAGAATGGATCTCTTTAGCTCTTTCACCGTTTCCTCACTCATACCAGATCCATATCAGTCTCAGCTTCCCATAAGTCCCTGCTTTATTCCTTGCTGGCAGGGCCACGATGGTGTCAGATATTGATTTTTGCTGAAAGATGATCCTGCTTCATCTCCAGGGAGGACTGAGTGCTGATTAGTATTAATTGATGGTTTTACAAGTGGGGCCATTGCACTCTAGAAGGGCAATTTGCCTATGTTTGAAAACATTTTTTTTTTAAATCATGACAAGGGTATGTGACTGGTATTTTGTGGGTAGAACTTGGAGACACAAAAAAATGATTTCATCTAAAATGTCCATGTGCTGTGATTGGGTCTAAACATACTACGGGCGTTCCATTCCTTTTTTCCAGGTGGTGAGACTGCGGCCAGTGAGCTCAAGAGGAAGTCTGAGAGAACTGAAATGTTATCTAGGGCATAATTAATGCATGAGGAGACACTACCCTTACTTGTTGTCTTTGGCCATTCTCAAGGAAAGATGTGCCATTTGGAGCTGCAGGAGTCTTAAATCATTAATACAAGGAAGAGGGCAGAGATAACTCTTAAGTCCTCAGTGACACTTCTGAGTCTTGGAAACAATATTTAAAACTCCTTAATGCTCCTGGCTCCTTGCTGTTGTTATAATTTCACTTGAGGTTTACTCTTAATTCATCTTCTGTGACTGGGAGACTAATATACCCTAATGGATACCTAGTGGGCCTTCAAATCCATAACAGCTTTGAAAAGAATTTCTTTTTTGTTTTGGGATCAGATTCTGCAGTGCTTCAGAGTTATTCCTGGAACAGTGTTTGCGTGTCACTCTCTGTACTAGTTAGCAGAACATGTAGTACTATAGATCAACCCTGATGCTCTAGCATACAAACAATACCTGTGTTTGGTGCATGGTACTATCTCCAGGACTCACAAAAGATCCTTAAAACAAAGTCATTCAGATAAGACTCTCTCCTTATCCCTAAAAGCAGACTTGGTGGAGAGAAGTCTTGAGCAGAGCAGTCCCGCACATCTTTCTTGCTACTCTCAGCAGCATTTTTTTCTATGCTCTGTATTTGAAAACTGAGGTGTTATTATTGACACCATCTCTGAGTACTGTAATGATCCCATCAAACTGAAACCCAGGATTTGACAGCAGAATTTCAAAGCACATGTCTATCAGTTGGAGACTTCAGGAACATTTGCATCTATTATTTCAAGAAGCTTAGGCTGAACTCTCAACCCTGCTCTTGGAGATGACAGGAATATCAGTCAGTCAGGTAATTGAAGGACTTTATATCTTCTGATTATTTCCCTGCTTACCCCTTTGATTTTTAACATCATTCTAGAGTACCAGGGATACTTTTTATGACAATGGCAAAACCCACATATTTTTTTTTTTAGTTTTTGGGTCACACCCAAAAACTCAGGGGTTATTTGTGGCTCTGCACTCAGAAATCACTCCTGGCAGGGATGGGGGACCATATGGAATGCTGGGATTTGAACCACTGTCTGTCCTGGAATGGATGTGTGCAAGGCAAACACCCTACCACTGTGCTATCTCTAAGGCCACCAAAACCTCCTTTTTGTAAATTAAATACAATAAGTTGTTCCATCACATCAAAAGCAAAGAGGGGAGCTTGTCTTGTGGAAGAACTAAATTTTGGGCCGTAGGCATTGCTGTTGGTTATGATTTTTCTTTTTTTTTACTTTTCGGTGAGTCCTGACTCTGTGCTCTAGAATATCCTTTTAGTGGTTTTCTGGAGATTATATGAAGTGCTAGAGAATCTAACCAGGTTGGTGAGACAAGGTATGGGCCTTATCCTCTATACTGCATTTCCACAGTCATGCTGATGGACAAGCTCCTTGTTTCCCACACTTGGTTTCTCTCTGAGTGGTTACTCTTTTTTGTTTGTTTGTTTTGCTTTTTTGGGTCACACCTGGTGATGTTCAGAGGTTATATCCTGGCTATGTGCTCAGAAATTGCTCCTGGCTTGGGGGACCATATGGGACGCTGGGGGATCGAATCGTCGTCCGTCTTAGGTCAGCCTCATGCAAACCAAACATCCTACTGCTGTACCACCACTCTGACCCCTAAATGGTTACTCTTTATTTGCTAGAGCAAAAAGACTTTTTTCCCCTCATGCAGTTGTGGAAACACTTCCATTATTTTATGAGACTTTAACATAGTGATACAAGGGAAGAGGAGAGAAGATGATGTTTATCGCCACCAGGAAGATGGGAGGAAACAGATCCAGGGCATACAAGAAGACTACCAGCTGTCAAATATAAACATATAATTTTGTGTGAGGGAAAGAAGGTTTTCCCACTGACTTTAGGAGGTCCAGGGGCGCTTCCCATTAATTATCGACCAATATGAGTTCAATATAAGAACTCTAAGTTGCAATATTTATGGGACTCTGAGGTTCTGGAGGTTATTTGAATTACAGCAGTGGTGCTTAGGAGCCTCCAGGGTCACACCCAGTGGTAGCAGGGGATTCTGGGACAGTATCTGACAGTACTCAAAGAACTATATAGTATCAGGGATTGAACTGAGGAAAGTCACAGATAAGACATATATCTTAATCCGTGTACTCTCTCCGGACCCTATATATATTTTTGTTTGTTTGTTTTTAAACTCATTTTTTAGAAGACCTCCTCAAAGATGCTCTGAGGACCCTGGGATTACTCTGAGTGATTCTTTGCCAATAAAGAGAGTGGTTAGGTGCAAGTGCCTAAAAATGCAGTGCTGTTAGGGCCCTGTGAATCTATCAGTGTCACCCTGGAGGTGTTTGGGGGACAGATATAGAATTGGATTGAGCATACACTCGATTAAGACACATATTTGTGTCTTGGCACTTGTACTATCTCTCTGGCCCTTGGTTTGATTTGGTTTAGTTTTTGGTTTCAGGGTCACACTGAGTGGTGCTCAGAGCATACTCCTGGCTCTGTGTTCAGGAGTACTATGTAGTGTAGGCCTTTTGCATGTAAAACCTGCACGCTAGTTCTTTGAATGTTTGCTTTAGCCCTTCTTCCACAGAACGTTTTCTTTCTGCTGATGCCTTTGAAAAAAAAATTCTCTGAGGGTTAGAAAAATAAACTCAAAAGGCTGCAGCAGAAGGAATCCCTCGTTAGAAGAAGCACTTCATGGCTTCCCTGAACGCTGCGAGAAGTGACCCCTGAGCTCTGAGCTAGGAGTAATCCTTTAGCAATGCCTGGTATGCTCTCCAAACAAGTAAGCAAACAAACGTTTCTCTGAACCTATATATTTTCCATTTTATATAGTTATTTATTTGCTAGTATGAATTTAATATTGGGTTAAAATATAAAGTCTTAAGGGTTTAGCTTCATATCTTTATATGTGTATGATATTACTCTCACTGCCAAAGTTCCAGTGTCATCCTTTGGAGAGTTAATTTCATTATTAACCACTTGATATAAGTAAATACTTCATATTTAAAAACAAATGCATACAATTTTCAAATACTTCTCAAAATAATCCCCTGAATTAGAAATTCAGAAGACCATAAACTTGGTTCAATCAATTTTTTCAGACCCCAAATATGCCCCAAATCCTATTAAGAAGCTCTTATTGATTTACAGAATTCTTGGGGGCAGTGGAAGGGGTTATGGGGATGATTAATTCAAATATAAGAGAAAATGTTTATTATGATTTTCTAAACTAGGACATAGGAAGTCATGTGCCCTGAGGAGTTAAGAAGCTAATGTAAATGAGGAAAAGCAAATAAAGAAGGTAGTAGGGAATTGGTGGGGACTGTGGCAACCGGAGACTGCATATTCTAGCTAAAGGGTCAGTGGTAGTTCAATTCCTGTTAATTGCTGCCAACACATACTTTAACTGATAGATTTTTACTTTGGAGGCATGGTTTATGCTAAATAGAACCTCAAATCTTCCCTAGAGAAAGCCAATTGTTTCAAAATGGATAGTCAGCTGGTTTCTATCTCTAAAGTTATTTTTTCTACATTCTTTATTTTTATTTACTTTTTATTTTATGTATGTGTGAGAGGGGTAACAAACAGTAATATAGGAGTGCTCGGTAATTTTATTTTTTTCTCCTTAGAATACAAAAAGGATCAAATCAGTTAGCGTATGATTCAGTAAGTTTTCACTGTAACCTTCTACTAAGAGTTATGCCAAAGTTTATTTAATGGGTCTATTTTATTTTATAATCTAAAATTAACACATTTTATAATTTATTAAGTTTATCCTCAGTATGTGCTTTTTAGGTTTCTGTTTCTGTTTCCTCAGTAAGACTTTAGTGTTCTTATGGACATTTCAAATATTCTATATTAAAGGTAAATCAAGTGTGGATAATTATATTGGTAAGTAGCACTTATTTATTTGTATTTTTCAATGGTTCTTTTTTAATCTTGTACTCATTTTTAATTAACAAAATTTTTAATTGAATCACTGTAAGATATACAGTTCATGATTGAGTTTCAGTTATATAAAATACCAACACCTATCACTTTACCAGTATAAGTTTACTACCACCAATGTCCTGTATCCCTCCTTCTCTCCTCCCATTGTCTGCCTCTGTGGTAGACATTTTTCTTCTCTCTCTCTCTCTCTCTCTCTCTCTCTCTCTCTCTCTCTCTCTCTCTCTCTCTCTCGCTTTGTGTTAAGGTTCTTAAATTTCAGAGCCAGTCAGTTTACCTAAATTATTACCTAACTTATTTGTTAAAAATGCTGACTCAGGGCCTAAGAGCTAGGGTTAAGGTAATTGCCTTGCATGTAGCTGAACCAGATTTGATCTTGACCGTATATGGTCCTCTGAGTACTGTCAGGAGTGATCCCTGAGCTCATGGCCAGGAGCAAATCCTAGCTCTGTTACTGAAGGTGCCATGAGGATTCATCCTATCAATTTCACTCCAAGGTACTTACCTAAAAAATGTATACATATATTTTTCAAAGCTCATGTAGTAGGATGTCTTAGAAACACTACTTCTAATCGCTACACCTTAAAATCTATTCAATTGTTCATTGTTAGTCTCAGAATAAATTTTAAAATGTACATCCACAGTCAAATCCTACGTGAGGACAGGTGAGATAGAATTGAGGTTAAGATACATGCCTTATATCATGTATAACGGATCCATTTAAATCCCATCACTACACGGTTCCCCAAGCATCACAGTTATGTCATCTCAGAGTGCCCCTGCACATGTAGTCCTCAGCACTGCAAGGCTGGAGTAGCCTCATGTTGGTAGTCCCTTCCATTGTAATCCTGACCTAGATGACTGAAAATCACTACTGTGATAAAAATGACGCACATTTATATGTTGAAATATGACTAAATCTCACAGGTATACTGTTGAGTAATAAGCCCAACACTAGGGTGTGTAAAATGTGTTTCTGTTAATATGAGTACTGAAATAGCAAAAACTAAATCTATAAATTATAGACCAGAATAGTTCAGTTGTTCAGTTAATGACATTTTGTGATCATACATATTTCTGGGTGCTGACACTCTTTCTGGTTGCACGAATGTGTGAAAATTTTTTGTACTGAATGTTAAAAAGTTGACTGTAGATCAACTCAAACAATTTTTTTTCTTGCAGATGAATGAGAAAGGGTACAGGTATTCACAAAATCTCCAGTCAGGGGATCCAAATTTAGACTGCCTGAGGATCCCTTCTCCCATGGGGAAAGGTGCTGTACTTGAATGTTTACTCCTCCAGGGGGTGGGATATTATAGTTACATTCAAACAGAGCTACTTGAGGCAACCGAGAGAGATAGTTCAGATAATGTGGCAACTTATAAAATATGACTATATAAAACTAAATGTTTATGGAGTGACTAATGCAGCATATACCCAGTGGGAGAAAAGACAACCATTCACTGTTGCTGGATTTTAGTTGATTCTTGGTTTTCCTGGGTGAAGGCCAAAGGGACTTTACCTGGGAGGAGAAGAGGGTCATTTTGTGCCATAGGTGGGTACCAGGAAGACTGCACTATAGATGTTTGGGAACTAGATTTCCAAACTTTGATTTTGTCACTGTGAGAAAACTGAAGCTGAAAGATTACAGGTTACAGATACTTAAAATTTGATCCTTTTGTAATTAAGAACTCAGAAATACAAAGAAAAATTAGAAATTAATCTTTTAATAAGGTCTAGGGAAACAGGATCTTATTTATCAACTCATCTTTGAATCCCTAATTTCTAGCACCATGCTTGGCACATAATGCTCAGCAAGTTAATTTGTTTAATAACTCTTTATTGAGTTCCTTCATCACCATCATCATCATCAGCAGCAGCCGCATCAGTACTACTAGTAGTTTTTATGTCACATGTAGCAGTGCTCAGTGCTTACTCCTGGCCCCGGGCTCAGGGATCATTCCTGTTGGTCTCAGGGAACCATATAGATTGCTAGGGATCAAAGCAGGGTCAGCTATATGTTTTATTGCCTCTATAACCCCAGAGTCTTTAGATTAAGATTTAGATGAAGAATCTAAATTTAGATTAAGAATCATTCTAGGGGCTGAAGAGATAGCATGGAGGTAAGGCTTTTGCCTTGCATGCAGAAGGACGGTGGTCCAAATCTCGGCATCCCATATAGTCCCTGAGCCTGCCAGGAGCGATTTCTAAGCATAGAGCCAGGAGTAACCCCTGAGTGCTGCCAGGTGTGACCCCCACCTCCCCAAAAAAGAATCATCCTAAGTAATTAAGTAAAAAAACTGGCAATGGGCCTTAAGGAATTTATCTTCCTAGTGGTATATCAACCAATCAACAAAGCAAATATTCACATGTTCCATGATAAAATATGCTTTGGAGAAGAATAAATCAGAGAGAAAAAAATAAGGGGTTGAAAGATTGAGATATTTGCAATTTTACCTGGGAAGGTTAAAGAGACCCTTCCTGAATAATTCAGCAAAGATTCGAAAGAGATAAGGGAGATTGCCTTGTAGATATATAAGGGAAAAGTCTTCCAGACAGAGAAAGCAGCATGAGCGAAGGCCCTAAGGCAGGAGTCTGCCTTGTGTACCACGATACCAAGGAGGTTGGTTATAATACTTCGTAATGGATTAGTGAAGGGAGAATGGTAAAAAGATCAGCAGTGTGTGTGTGTGTGTGTGTGTGTGTGTGTGTGTGTGTGTGTGTGTGTGTGTGTATGTTTATAACTAACTAGGTAATGGCTTTAATACAAAGTGGGAGAAAAGTTATTGGAGGTTTTAGGTAGAGAAATTATATGATGAGCCTAAACATTAATTAACTTGTTCAATATGATGCTGTTTGCACTACAAATGACTTGACATAGTTTCCTTTGTCATAGTTGATCCTCCTAATCACTTTAAGAGGTAGGAAGAGTAGAAATCAATGGCCAGATTTTTAATGATTACACCACAGAAATGAACATCATAGGCTTTGGAGAAAGACATGTTTGAGTGTGAATTTCTGATTCAGTCACAGAAGCGTGAGGAATTTGTATATACTCTAGTTTTCTCACCTCTCACATAATAATGCACCAGAGAGAGAAAATTGAATATAATTATAAGTAAATGGATTGAGAGATATCTCAAAGGACTGGCTGGTGTGTATACCTTGCATGTCTGAGACCCTAAACTCTATCTTCAGCAATATATTCTTACCCTCAGCTTCACAGTGTTACATGGAGGCCCTTGAGCATTTTCCTTTGGAAGGTTCTGTTGGCATCCAATTTGGCTGGCCCCAAATTTGGAATGTGGCCTGGTTGGCTGAGTATATTTAGGTGTGATTCCTGGGTCCCTGGAGCATAATTGGGAAACCCAAATTATGAATATAAATGCTTACTTTAGTATCCAACACATGTGCTAGATAAACCACATTTGCTGCTAAATTTTCTAGCTGTAGAAATATCCATCTTGGAGGATATTTTAATGATTAACAATTTAAAGTGAACATATTAACAGAGCAGAATAACACAGAGGGTAAGGAAACTCCAATACAGTACTCTATCTAATTAACTAAGCTCTCTTTTCTCCTCTGTAAAGTGAGTTTAACAATAGTGTCCATCTCTAAGAACCAAGGGACAATGCCTGCAAAGCTCTACTCACTCTACTGGAATGTACTACACATACTAATCATGTTTGCTACAAAGGTCCTTTTTGTTAGTGGGACCACACCCGGTAGATCTGGGTGGGGATGGTGGAAGAGGACACTACTGGAGATGCACACCTAATGATTTAGGGCTCAGACTGACAATGCAGTAACTCTAGGGCCTGGCAGTGTTCAGTGGCCCCCAGGACCATTGGAACTAGAGGTGCTGAGGGGCGTGAAGGCTAGAAATGAAACTCATGGTTTCATTTGCACATATCAGGTATGTGCTCTATTACTTGAAGGTGTATTCAAATGACTCAAGTGGCGCTAAACACTAAGGAAAATTGTTAGATTAATATTGCTTTAATTAAGATCATCTTACCATATTAATTTAGTTTGCATTACTTTGGATATTTCTTCACTTAAAAAAACCTAGAAGTAGGAGTCAGAGTGACAGTGCAGGGGAAGCACATTTGCCTTGCATGCATCCAACCTAGCTTGAACCTCAGCAACCCATAAAGTTCCTCATGTCCTCCTGCCAAGAGTGGTCCTTGAGCATTGAGCCAGGAGTAAGCCCTGAGCACTGCCTTAAGAAGGAAAGAAAAGAAAGAATGAAGAAAGGAAGAAAGAAAGAAAAAAGAAAGAAGGTAAGGAAAAAAGGAAAGAAAGAGAAAGAAAGAAAGAAGAAAGATAGAAAGAAAGAAGAAAGAAAAAGAAAGAAAAAGAAACAAAGAAAGAAAGAAAAAGAAACAAAGAAAGAAACAAAGAAAAAGAAAAAACAGGTGTGGAGGGAGGACAACACTGATGGTGGGAATGCCCCTGATTCATTGTCACTATGTACCTTAAATATTACTGTGAAAAATTCATAATTCACTTTTTTCACAATAAAAATTAAAAAATTAAATGGCCATCTTCCTGAAAAAAATGAAAGAAAAAAGAGAGGCAGAAAGGATGGAAGGAGAGAAAGAAAAGAAGGTGGATAAAGGAAGGAAGAAAGAAAGAAAAAGAAGAAAAAAGAGCAATATTAAGTTAGTTTGGAGGAGACTTGATATGAAAAAGATAATCTTTGTACCCTTCAAGGTAATTCTGTGGGTTACCAGGACCCCACCTACCATTTACATGGAAAATTCTGGTAGGAGGACTCCAGGGAAGTAAAGGCAAATTTTAGGATTGTGTTTTCAGCTGGCACTTTTGTCTTAGTAGGGGGTGGGTGTGGGAGGGAGCAAGTATGTAACCTGTTGCTTGGAGCAGAGAAAGGGTAGATTCTTCCAGGAAGGCTAGACTTGCTGGTGCCCGGAGCTGGAACATTTACACAAGAGAGGAAACCTCAGCACACATAGAACTACTTCTGCTTAGGGAGACTTGACAACCAATTAAAGTGGTTGTCAAGCTGTGGGACTTGGAGTCTACACAAAAGAGCAGGGGTTAAGATTTATGCTCCAGGATTGTGGAAGCGCCACTCCAAGTACACAATTCATGTGGGTTCTTGGCTGACTCTTTCTGAGTCCTATTGCTTATTCTTTGCCTTTGTATTTTAAAGTATTACTCAGGTATTTATGTAGAAGGAGTATAACATTTGGCTAAGATCCTGTGTAGTTTGGTGCAATAAACTTGCACCAAGTTCTGAAGTTAACTGGAATGCAGTTTATTAAATAAATGAAAAGAGATTTGAGAGATCTTAACAGAATACTTGCTAACATAATCATTTATTAAGCATCTATCCATGTCAATCAACCATGGTAAGGGCTGTGTGTATGTCAGAAGGGGGTGGAAGTCATGGGGGTTGTACCCAGGCCTTCACACATCATACAAGGTAAATGCACTGAGTTACATCCCTGATCTTGCTAGGTCATTTTTTTTTTGTTTTTGTTTTTTTGTTTGTTTGTTTTTGGGCCACACTCGGCATTGCTCAGTGGTTACTCCTGGCTGTCTGCTCAGAAATAGCTCCTGGCAGGCACGGGAGACCATATGGGATACCGGGATTCGAACCAACCACCTTTGGTCCTGGATCGGCTGCTTGCAAGGCAAACGCCGCTGTGCTATCTCTTCGGGCCCGCTAGGTCATTTTTACTGTTAGCACATGCACAGAGACTCTATATAAGGAGGTTTAACTAGTTGTCTTTCAAGGATGAGGAAATGCACTGAGGATATTTCATGTGTCCAAGACCATGTGGCTGCTAGATTTATATCTTAACATACTTTAGCTCACAACCCCATAATAGAGAAAATTAGACAACAGGCAGGATTTACAGGACAAAGGAAAGATAGCAAGGATCTGAGGAGGGCTTCTATCTAGGTAGCACATGGAAACTAAGATTTTAACTGATTTAAGAACAAACATTAAACAGTTTTGTTCCCAATACAGGATCCTCGATCCTCACCTAAAATAGTGTGAAGTAGTCATTGATCCTGGAAGTCATGGAGATCTGTTTCTTGGAAGTAACTTTTCTGCCAGCCATCACCACGCTACTGTAATTGATCGAGTATGCCCATATCCTGGCCCCAATATTGATGGAATCTTATTGATGGGATCTAGGCAGTGGTCCTCAAACTATGGCCCGCAGGCCACATATTGTATTTGTATCTGTTTTGTTTCTTCATTGCAAAGTAAGATATATGCAGTGTGCATAAGAATTCGTTCATAAGTTTTGTTTTTACTATAGTCAGACCCTCCAATGGTCTGAAAGACAGTGAACTGGCCCCCTGTTTAAAAAGTTTGAGGACCCCTGGTAGAGTATATATACTATCTATCTATCTATCTATCTATCTATCTATCTATCTATCTATCTATCTATCTATCTATCTATCTATCTATCATCTATCTATCTATATATCTATCTATCTATCTATCTATCTATCTATCTATCTATCTATCTATCTATCTATCTATCTATCTATCTATCTATCTCTATCTATCTATCATCTATCTATCTATCTATCTATCTATCTATCTATCTATCTATCTATCTATCTATCTATCTATCTATCTATCTATCTATCATCTATCTATCTATCTATCTATCTATCTATCTATCTATCTATCTATCTATCTATCTATCTATCTATCTATCTATCTATCTATCTATCTATCTATCTATATCTATCTATCATCTATCTATCTATCTACCTCTCTATCTCTCTATCTATCTATCTATCTATCTATCTATCTATCTATCTATCTATCTATCTATCTATCTATCTATCTATCTATCTATCTATCTATCTATCTATCTATCTAGAACCCATTTTCCTTCTTGTAGCTTCTGCAGAATGCCTATTCAACTATTAATTTCAACTTTGGAGATTGGTCACATGTTCAGACAAAATTCAGATATGCAAATTGCTTAACAACTATTTGCTCAGATTTAATGATACTGGCAAGTAAGCATAGTGTTTAATATGTGTCGAGCACTTTTCTAAGCAATTTCCTTTCATGACAATTTCATCTCTGAGGACAGCACCACGATCTTCATTGTGTAGATGAAGAATTTGAAGCAGAGAAGTAAACTCATCCAGGATGCTAGAGCTCTTCGATGGCAGAGATTGAAGCTAGACAAGTACAAAATGTTTCCATAATTTTCCATCTTCATGTGTCACTATGAATATCTATGATGTGAAGTCATTTGTCACCCTGCAGAGGCATGAATTAAAATACACTTGCTTTGAAGGATTTTGGCAAGAGGCAAGTCACTTAGTAAGCATGTGACTGAGCTCAGTTCATTGAGCAACTTCTAAATTTCAGGAAAGTTTTGCTAACTAATCTAAAGTGGACCTTTTATGGGATAATTATATGGCACAATAGAATATAAATTACTTTTTTGTTTGTTTGTTTATTTTTGGGTGCCAAACAAACAGAGTTGCTCAGGGCTTACTCCTGGCTCTGCACTCAGAAATAGCTCCTGGCAGGTTCAGGGGACCATATAGGATGCTGAGAAACAGAATCAGGTTTCGTCCCGGGTCGGTCGTGTGCAAGTCAAACGCCCTACTGCTATGCTATTGTTCCCATTCTTAAATTTTGGGGGGGGGGGGTTTGGGCCACACCCGGCGGTGCTCAGGGGTTACTCCTGGCTGTCTGCTCAGAAATAGCTCCTGGCAGGCACGGGGGACCATATGGGACACCGGGATTCGAACCAACCACCTTTGGTCCTGGATCGGCTGCTTGCAAGGCAAACGCCGCTGTGCTATCTCTCTGGGTCCTCTTAAATTATTTTTGATTACAAGTAACAACAACAAAAACAAATAATAAAAACAGAAAAGAATACTTTCGAAAATGAAAGTAATTAATGTTCTCATTAAATAGTAAGTTTACAAGCAGATAGCTTTAGGGTTTTGTTTTGGGGCCATACCAGTGGTGCTCAGAGTTTATGCCTGGATCTGAGATTAGGGATCACTATGGTGTTTCTCTGGGGACAAAATAAAGTGCTAGGGATTGAATATGGGTTGACTGCATGCAAGGCAACATCTTATCTGCTGTACTATGCTCCAATCCCCAAAAGCAAATAGTTTTAAGTAGGTAGAGTGTTTCAATGTTGTATGTTGGTGATATCTTCCCCTTATTTTCCCAAGATGGTTGCATCCATTCTAAGCATCAAACCTTCACACCCTACCATTTCAAAAAGGAGAAACAGAAAAATAAATGCCATTTTTTAAGTTGGAAAAATATTTTCTAGAAGTTTTCCCAGATATTTCCTGCTGCATTTTATTATCTAGGACCATGTAGTTTGTCAACTTCTAGTTCAGTGTTCTCAATCTTCACCTTCATTGATATAATGGCACAGACAATCTCTCTATGCTTTCTTGAGTATTGTAGAATATTTAGCTGGATTCCTGGCATCTACCTACTAAGTGCTAGTATTACCCTTCCATTTATGATAACTAAAAGTGTCTGCAGACATTGCCAATGTCCTTAGTGTAGTGTAGTGTAGTGTGTGTATGAATGTGAATGTGTGTGTGTCTGTATGTGTGCACTTTCCTGATTGAAAACCATTGCTTTAGAGGAATGACTGGCAAGGACAAATGAGATGGTTATTTTTGGCTTACACCAATCACAGCTCATCTTCTGAGACTATTACACTCTTGTCGGCAAAAAGTTTTGTGTAAAGGAGTAATGGCTGTGAGTGTGGCAATCATTTCCCTTCTTGTGTTTCTGTTGTTCAAGAAAAACGGTGTAATTGGACTTCCAATGGCACAAGTAAGGTGCCTCACATCCAAAAAAACATTCCTGGAGCCTCAGTAATAGCAAGGCTACAGAGCAGGGTGTTTCCTTTGTATCTAATCTGCAGGTTTGGTTGCTACTGGAAAACAATAGACAGTGAGAGGAACCAGAGTCTTTTCACTTAGAAAATCTACACCCAAGCTGCTTTTCTTCAGAGACATTCTTTTCTTCTTGTCCCACCTCATTTAAAAATAAAAAAGACAAACCTGTTATTTGTCTAGATACAGATGATGAATGAGGATTTGAAATGAAAAAAAAAAAAATCCTTAGTTTTGTTCTACAGTTCCATGTCATGGGGATTAAAAAATATTTTGATTAGGGGCCGGCGAGGTGGTACTAGAGGTAAGGTGTCTGCCTTGCAAGCGCTAGCCAAGGAAGGACTGCGGTTCGATTCCCCCCCCCCCCCCGGCATCCCATATGGTCCCCCCAAGCCAGGGGCAATTTCTGAGGGCTTAGTCAGGAGTAACCCCTGAGCATCAAACGAGTGTGGTCCGAAAAACCAAAAAAAAAATATGATTAAAGCATAATTTACCATTGTATTTTGGGGGTGGGTTTGGGTTTTGGGCCACACCCGGCAGTGCTCAGGGGTTATTCCTTGCTGTCTGCTCAGAAATAGCTCCTGGCAGGCGCGGGGGACCATATGGGACACCAGGATTCGAACCCACCACCTTTGGTCCAGGATTGGCTGCTTGCAAGGCAAACGCTGCTGTGCTATCTCTCGGGGGCCCTACCATTGTATTTCTAATAGATCTAGTGTCCCCTTGTAACCATGACTATTCAGAGGGTGTGAGTTTAACTAACAATGGGCAATTTGGATTGAGTTTTTGGTCTCTTTTGAGTTAGTTAATAAATTTATGAGATGGATGAAGTGTTGTGAAGTGGATATGTGGAAGAAGAGACATAAAAGTTCAGTAACTTGCCCAAGTGGCACATTCTGTCAGAGGAGGGGTGTTGAGCTTTGGAATCAGAGAGTTTGGGCACCCCCTGAATGTTTTAAAGTCATTTTTAGAAACTAAGGTATTATTGTATCAAGTCAATGTTTAATTAAAAAAAAAACCCAGCAACATAAATTAGTCTACTTTCGGGGTCAATTGTATGAAATAATGGAATTGGTCTTTTAGTGAGGAACTTAGATACTGATCTACAAAGATGTAGTTGTTAAATACAAGATGTTACAGTGCAATGTCTAGGACCAGGTAATTAATACAAACTTAAGAAAATCCATCCCAAACTACTTGAAAACTATTGGCAAAGTCTATAAAGTTGGCCACCCAAATCCTTTTCAACCTTAGTCTTTTTTTTTAGGGGGGGGGAGAGGGATGATTAGAGATGGTTTGAGCCCCTCCTACTGGTGTAATATAGCCTTGAGCTGTACCGG
Source organism: Suncus etruscus (assembly GCF_024139225.1). Lineage (NCBI taxonomy): Eukaryota > Metazoa > Chordata > Mammalia > Eulipotyphla > Soricidae > Suncus > Suncus etruscus. Next base: position 107,263,242 of record NC_064854.1, on the reverse strand, counting down.
GTTCTGTCCTTAGGGCTCACTCCTGACAGTACTAGGATGCCTGGGATCAAACCTAGGTCAACTGTAAGCAAGGCAAGTGGCTAATTTTCTGTACTATCTCTCTGGCCCTATACTGTCTATTTTAAAAAATCATTTTTATGTTGAAGGTAGGAATTAGAACTTTTAGCTTACAAACATTGGTGGATTGAAAAGGTTATAGGGTGTGAATTTTCTGGATTTTAATTTTTCAAATCATGGCTTTCATCAAAGTTGCTCTCTACATTTTTGTAACCATGTTTAATATGAGAACATTTAAATAGCAAAAACAATATAAAATATTGCTCTAAATATGGAAACACTGGAATGAGTGTTAACATTTTAAAGGCTCTCACTTGTGAAAACACTAATGAAACAGTCCACACTGTGTATCTTAGGCAAGGGACACGTTGCTTTATTGCTTTCTAAAAAAATATTTTCTACTATCCTTGAACAGTAACAAAGACTATTGAAAATTCTCAACTAGAAACCTAGATTTAATTTTAGAAGGGAAAACTTAGAGTAAATATGAAATTACTTATATTAGGACTATAAACACCAATGAAAGCTGAAAGCTAATTACAATAAAAGAATGTCTGTTAGTTTAATATCCCCTAAACCCTGGAGGCATTCAAACTTCAGGAATTGATTAATTTTACTCAGATACTTATAATGATTCAGCAAAACAAAGTTATAAATACTTCAGCACTGAGTAATATTAAATTGGGAGCAGATTTGAGCCTATTCCCTGAAGCCAGTTTGCCTCAGAAGAATCAGCACTATCAGGCTACACTTTAGTGCAAACGTTTATCCTGAATTGATTGGAGCAGAGAAAGCAAAATTTGCTGTACATAGATAACTAAACTCCCACATATCATGTGTTCAGTGTGTGCATGGTATCTCCCCTCTACACTCATTGCAGTAAAAAAGAATCTGATGCTAGGGTATGAGAGATGAATCAAAAGGCTTGGAGTGCATGCTGAGTATATGGGAACCCCAGGTTCCATCCTGACCCCACGTAGTCCCCCAAGCACTGCTGAGAGCCAACACCTGAACATAGATAGAGCTGGAAGTAGCCATTGAGTGCTACCTCATGTGGTCCACAAACCAAATGATTCAAAATATTTATTTATAAAACAATTTTAATTAAATTTTGTGTGATAAAAATGAGAATTACTGTAAAATGAGTTTAGAGGCATATTCTGGCCATTTTCTTTTTTTGTTTATTTTTATTTTTGGGGGGTCACACACAGCAGCACTCAGGGGTTACTCCTGACTCTATGCTCAGAAATTGCTCCTGGTAGGCTCGGGGGACCATATGGGATGCTGGGATTGGAACCACCGTTCTTCTGCATTCAAGGCAAATGCCTTACCTCCATGCTATCTCTCCAGCCCCAAGGCCATTTTCATTCATTCTATGAAATCACATAGAATAGTGAATTGGGGAACAGCAGATCATTGTCCCTAGGTTCTGTGAGTCTTTTTTCTCAATATCTGTCAGCTGGTCAACACCTAACCTTGTTCTATGCATATTGTTACTTAATGACATCTAATTTAATATATACCATTGATACATTAAATTGAACCCATGGCAAATTATATTTATGATGGTTCTAAATATACATGGTACTGTATTTATGTCTGTTTGAGCAGAAGCTTATTTAACCATATGTTTTCTTTGTAAAGTACATCTCAGCTTTCTTGTGCTTAGAACTGTCAGATAACACTTCAGCACCAGGCGCAGGATTTCAACAGCAAAATATCACTCACATACAAACACACGCACACACATGTGAGAACAGTTATGCTAACTAGACTATGAAAAAGATTCTTGTTTAGTTATGAGAATTAAAGTGGAAGGCAAAGGATGACTTTTCTTGACCTTAGTGGGGATGTGCTCAAGAGTGACTCATATTGCCGCTATGCCCACATCTGTGAAAGATGGTAAAAATGCTTCAGACATTTTTGTTTTGTTTTGGGGGGAGGCCCCTCCTGGTTGTGCTTAGGGATTACACCTGGAGGGGCTGGATGACTTTATGTGATGCCAGTTGGTTATGTGCAAAGCAACTACCTTTATTGGATTAACCAGTTTCCATTCTATTCAGGATGTTTTTTTCTTTGCTGATGCTTATTATTCATTGGTTGGAAGCACCTTTGGGTTGAGACATCTTTTGGATTGGTGCCCTAGACCACCTGTTCTCCACCCCAGGGCATGGTCTTTGGGTTCCCAATAAAGCCCACTGGTCTCAGAGAGAAACTGCTTGACTGAGTTATCTGCTTGTTAGGAGCGGAAGGCTTGCTGTGGAAATTCCTAAACCTATTGCATCTTCTTAACCACTTTGTGGATTATTTCATGTATCAGTGTTTACTTCTAGATCAGTGTTTCCCCAACCCCCTGGGATAGGGGATCACACTTCATCTGATGTCCAGAACAGGGACCCTATCTATGTTTGGTGAGGTGTTCCCTCTGGTAATTTAATGGTTGCTCAAGTGGATTTTTCTTTTCCATCATGGAATTTTAATTTAGTTCCTATTTGATTCAAGGCTTTGGGTTGAGGGACCCTGGCCTCTCCTTATGTTTATTGATACCTTCTTTATTCAAACAGTCAAGATAAACATACTGACATAGTAATTTATACATTGGTTACTCTGGTAGTGACTCTTGGCATTATAGTTTGTATGAATCGTGAAATGCGAAAAATTCAGGCCAAGCATTCTGAAATCGCACCGTTTCTGAAACATTTTCAATCGTTTCTGACGTGCCCTCTACTGTTTCTGAAAAGTGTCCAACCTCAGAAAACAAAAGCACTTTCCCAGTAGTCACACATGCTCAAGTCAAAGTCCTGAGGTTGGGTAATTCATATACGCCCCCCCCCCCACTGGCGCTAATTCAGAGGGGCTGCCAGCCGCTTAACTAGCTGAGATTGATTTACTAAATGAAGAAAATAAGATAGTGACAGTCCAATTGGTTGCTAAATCAGAAAGCAGATCTGTAAAGTTACCACTCACCCGTCCCCACTGCAGCTCTGTAGAGAGTGTGGGACTCCTGCCGCAAATCCTCAGAGAACTTGGTACTAACACAGACCCCAAACCAACACCCTCCTATCAGGAAAACAATCAAACCTTAATCTATGTGGTTTTAAATATGGAATATCGCAATCAACTTAAGAAAACATGCTCAGAGGACGGTTCATTTTCTCCATTTTGTGTTGATATCCTTGCTATCTGGAGTGACGGTGCATTTTGGACCTATTAGGACATTAATATTTGGCTGACATGCCTGAGTGCTTTTAAACTTTTACAGTGGAAAATATGGTTTGATGAAGGAGTTAAAACTAAGCTTAATAGCCTAGATCACTCAGGAAGGATGGTTGCAGGAGTTCTGTTGTCATATGAGCTGTTAATAGGGGAAGAGAATTTCTCAGAAACAAACAGGCAAAATTACCCCTTGGTGTTTTGGAACTCATCAGAGAGCTTGCCTTGAAGACTTGGGAAAAAATTGATGCTAATGCTGAATTTAAAGGTAGTGATACAATGATTTTCCAGTGAGTTTCCAAGTCTTATGCAGAATTTCTGAGGAAACTGACAGAGGTTATCCAGGGGCAGATTAAAAAGGCATGGTAACACAAAAGTTTCTGATGAAAACGTTAGCCTTTGAAAATGGTAATGAAAATCGTCAGGCTCTATTGCATTCCATTAAGAAGAGAGATGTCATTGGATTTCTACATGCTTGTAGGACTATTAAGACATGCATTTCTACCAATCTCTTTATCAACCTATGCTATATGGAGGCAAACTTCAGGGAATCAAGAACAGATACAATTATTTATAATTCTTTATTGTAGTTTTCATTATGTAGATGTAGTTTCCCCCTTCTTCATTGGATTTGTTAGTAGGAATTTATACTAGATAGTATCCTTTGAGTTTTGTGCTTTTGATAGAACTAAGTTATAGAGATTGCTTGGTTTATTGTTATTTCTGCCCACAGATATTAAGAGTATCCTGTGGCATTGTTCTGTTGCATAGGCAAACTAAAATGGGGGGAAATCTTAGGTATGTAAACAAGTTCCTATATAATAGGTATGTAAACTCTGAAATTTTTTGTTACTGGGGACCTCCCACCTTGAAAATTTATCATAGTGACTTGTCTTAGGCTTCAGTTGCTCAGATATCAGCTGATCACCCCTGAACTTGGGTACCATCTTTGCAATTGGCATGGTTTTCTGTACCATCATCAGGAATAGAACTTCTACTGGAAAAGAATCTAATGCTACCTTGGCATTGACTAGCTCCAGAGTAGGTTCAGATGACACCCTGGCAGCTTGGAAACAGCAGCAACTTGCTTTCAGGGTGGGTTTCCCTGCCTTGCGACCTAACAGTGAGATGATAACAGGAGATGCTTTGTGATACCTTGACTTTAACATAGGATCTGTGCAAACACCAAGATTTCTAATTAGTGAAGCTTGACTGTGACAATTGTGTTTGAGGAGAACCTTTCTGGAACCATGAAGAAAGAGTTTGAGGTTAGACAAACTAGTATACTTGGAACCTGTAGATGGTCTTATGACAAGATGCTTCATGAATAGGGACACCCTGTTTTTTTTTTTTTCAGGCCACACCCGTTTGATGCTCAGGGGTTACTCCTGGCTAAGCGCTCAGAAATTGCCCCTGGCTTGGGGGGATCATATGGGACGCCGGGGGATCAAACTGCGGTCCTTCCTTGGCTAGCGCTTGCAAGGCAGACACCTTACCTCTAGCGCCACCTTGCCAGCCCCGGGACACCCTATTTTATAGGCCCAAGATTTTTTTTCTATTTTCCTCAACTTTTGCTATGCTATGTAAAATATTACTACCCTTTTTTATCTTTTAGATAGGGGCTGTTGCCTTTTTCATAGAACCTTGGAACACAAATTACTTTGTTTTATTTTATATTTTTGCCTTTTTCTATAAAGTTAAAAAGGGAAAAACGTTTGATTAACTGATTTCTATTCTATTTAGGATATTTCTTCTTTGCTGATGTTGGTTGGTTACTCACCTATGGAAGGACCTTTGGATTGAAGCACCTTTTCGATTGGTGCCTTATACCACATGTTCTCCACCCCATGGTGTGGTCTTTGGGTTTCCAATAAAACCTGCAGGTTTCAGGGAGAAACAGCGTTCAGTTTCAATTTACATGACTGAGCGATCTGCTTGCTAGGAGTGGAAGGCAAACTGTGGAAGTTCCTAAACCTGTTTTATCTCCATAACTGTGTATGGATTATTTTCTGTGTCTGTATTTGCTTCCAGATCAGCATCTCCCCAGTCCTCTGGGATTGGGGGATGAGGTTTCTGCTTTAACCTTATCCATTATACTGTTTCTCTGACCTACTTTGCAGGTTTTGAATTGGGTTGCAGAAAATACATTTTAAATTTGAGGTTAGGAAAATTTACAAATATGCCAGGCAGTGGCAATGAAGATTGAAACACATACATGCCCATATATTTTGTGTATAGATGTACACATATATATTATATAAATATCTTATTTATGAAAAATATCCATTTTTCATTAGCTACAGGCAAATGAAGAGAAGCATTCACTTCTTTATGTTGCACAAAAAAACCCTCTACATACAGTAGGTAGTCTTTTTAAAAATAATTTATTTAAGAACCATGGTTACAGACATGTTCATAATTGGATTTCCACCATAAAATGCACACCCCCCCACCAGTGCAACAACTTTTTTACTACCAATGCCTCCCATTTTTCTCCTCTCCCACCCCCTGCCTGTCTTCAAGACAGTCATTGTATTCCTCTCTCTTTCTTTCATTGTCATGGTAATTGTCAGTGTAGTTATTTCTCTAACTGCACTTACCACTCTTTGTGATAAGCTTCATAGCATGGGCTGGTCCCTCTGGTCTTCATCTCTATTGTCCCTGGGTATTATTAAACTGTCTTTTATTTTTTTTAATCCCACATATGAGTGAGACTACTCTGTGTTTATCTTTTTCCCTCTGACTTTTTTCATTCAAAATAATAGTCTCGATATTCATTCATGTATAGACAATTTTGTTACTTCATTTTTTTTCTAACAGCTGTAGAGTATTCGTTTTATAGACCTTCCACAGTTTCTTTATCCACTCATCTGTTGTTAGGCATTTGGATTGTTTCCAGATCTGGCTATTATTGTAAACAGTGCCTCTATGAACATAGCACTGCTGAGGGCATTATTGTATTGTGTTTTAGTGGTCCTAAGGTTCATCCCTAGGAGTGGTATTGCTGGATTATATGGGAGCTCAATGTTTATATTTTTAAGGAATATCCATATTGTTTTCCAAAAAGACTGGACTAGATGGCTTTCCCACCAATGGTGAATGGGAGTTCCTTTCTCCCACATTCCCACCAGCAGTGGTTGTTCTTGTTCTTTGTGATGTGTGCCAGTCTCTGTGGTGTGAGATGATACCTCGTTGTTGTTTTGATTTGCGTCTCCTTGATAATTAGTGATGTGGAGCATTTTTTAATGTGCCTTTTGGCCATTTGTATTTCTTCTTTGAAAAAAATGTCTGTTTATTTTTTCTCCCCATTTTTTTTATGGGGTTAGATTTTTTTTTCTTGTTAAATTCTGTCAATACCTTGTATATCTTAGATATTAGACCGTTATCTGCTGGGTGACCTTTTTACCCTAGCCTAAGTAGGTAGTCTTGGATGTGGGAATGCTTTCTAAAATATATGGACTATGGCAAATGGCAAACGAATTATTTTCTATTCATTTTTCAGGCACAACTAAGACTTGCAAGTGAGACAACTTGTTACTAGGTGTGTATACTTGGACAAAGCATGTAGCTGCTTGGGTGTTAGTTTTCTCAAGTATAAAATGGGACTAATTTTGGAATGAGGATCAAAGGAGATAACCCTTTTAATTACTAAAAAAAATTAAAATTAGACAAAGATATCCAACGAAGTAAGGAAACAATGAGAGGGTACAGGATATGACTCATCAGTAAAATATATGCCTTGAATGCATGAGAACTGGAAGGGAGTGAAGGAGAAAGAAAGGAAGGAAAGAAAGAAAGGAAAGAAGGAAGGAAGGAAGGAAAGAAGAAAGGAAGTTAAAATTAATTAGGATCATGTATACAATTCATACGTTCAGAAAAGCTAATTCATTGATTTTTAGATTTATAAATTCTTCCTATGTCATAGATATCAATTTCTTTCTCCTTTGGTGTCCTCTGAGCACTTCTGCCAGTAATGATTAACAGCAACATTTTTTTTATCATCCAAGTGAGTTTCCTGGTTTCCAAGTTAGACCAACACATCCCCTGCCTGGACTGATTCTAAGGAAGGCTCAAGCAAGGTGCTGAATTCTTCACTAAGTGCCTTTACTACAGGTGAATTATTTACTTAATACATAAATAATTGATGATTATAAATAGTTGCAATAGGCTATTATAGTTGTTTGGTTTTTTGTTTTGTTTTGTTAACCTAGCTTAACGTCCAGCTGACCACATTGCCAGAAGCACCTTTCTGAGAATTGGTCTCTTCACTCTGTCCTGTCATGGGATTAACAAACAACCAGGTGACTTGCCTCCACCTCATCCAGGTGCTCAAAGGCAAGAAGCTAAAAGATTCTTTGTTTAAAAACTGATATCTAACCTTCATTGCACCTCTCTGTGCAGTAGGCTCTGCAAAGCTTTGGTGCCTATGGCTGATTCTCTCTGCCCCAGTGTTCACAGTCCCTTCCTGGAATACTTTTTAGCTTATAGGTCTCAGTTTACAAGAGCTCATTAGTATTCTTATAAAAAGAAAAAGACTTTGAATTCACAAATTTCTTCAAAGATTCCAGGGACCCCAGAGGTTTAAGACCTTTACTGGCTTAGCTCTCCCTTAGAAATTCCTTTTGTATACATTTTTTTATACATTTTTCTGTGTGATTATATCTTTCTTTCTTTCCATGTCTCTCAAACATAAATATTCACTCTTTAATTAATAACAACCCAGTAGAATAGTTGAGTTTAACTTATTTCCTAGCTCTAAAAACATACATTTATTTCACTTGTTTTGTTTTATTGTTCTCTTATTTATTTCTTTATTTGGTTTTGGGGCCACACTAGGCCCAAAAACGTAAGGTTTACTCCTGGCTCTGCAATCACAAGTAAACTCTGTATTCAAAAGTGAATTACGCCTGGCATTGCATTGGGGACCATATGAGATATCAGGAATGAACCCAGGTTGACCACAAGTGCCCTACCCACTATACTATCCCTATTTTTGCTTGTTTATTCATATTTGCTGGGGGAGAAGGTGTGTGAAGATGATTTACATATATGTATATATACCTGTGTATATATATATATATATATGTGTGTGTGTGTGTGTGTGTGTGTGTGTGTGTGTGTGTGTGTGTGTTAGGGAGGAATGAAGCCACACCTGGCTGTGTTCAGGACTTACTCTGGCAGAGTTCAAGGCACCATAGGGGGTACCTGAGATTGAACACATGTTGGCCACATAAAGGCAAGAACCTTAGCTGTTTTATATCTCTGACTCATGTTTCACATATTTTATCTCATCATTATGGCAATTCTAATTGTTACCAGAAAGACGTGGTGTGTTTTAATAATCAGATAGGTTTTCTCCTTTGAGCCTCAGAACTGGTGGTGCTCAGGGTATACTCCTGGCTCTGCACTCAAGGATCACTTCTAGCAGATTTAGGATTTGAGGTGCCAGGGATTTAACCTGGGTCAACCACATGCAAGACAAGTGCTCTACCTGCTGTATTATAGCTCCAACATCTGATTTTTATTTATTTATTTTGGTGTTTGGGTCACCTGGCAGCGCTCAGGGGTTACTCCTGGCTCAGAAATCACTTCTGGCAGACTTGAGGGACCAGATTGGGATGCTGGAATTTGAACCAATGACCTTCTGTATGAAAGGCAAATGTCTTACCTCTATGCTATCTCTCTGGCCCCTGATTTTTATTTCTTTTGCTCTATCTACTTTAAGACAAAAAGCATAAGACTTACAAGTGTAATCCTGTTATATAAAAAATCCTTTATAAGATTAGTGTTATTATTTTGCTTTTGAATCACACTTGGTAGTGCTCAGGAGTTACTCCTAGTTCTAAGCACTCCTGGCTATGTGAAGGGTAACAGACTGTGCTGGAAATCTTACCTAGGCCTTCCACATGCTATATACATACATGTTCATCTTGTTCAAATATCTCTCTGGCTCAATATAAGTTAATTTTTAGAAAATTCAGAAACTGTAGAAAAATGCACAAAATAGTAATTGGCAGTTATAGTTATTATACCTGGGGAGAACCATCATTTATGTTTTATATTTATTTATATTTATATATTTTCTTCTTCCAGCTTCTGACCTTTATGCCATGATATATACATATATTTTAGAAATTGAAATCATACCACATATATAGTGTTTTATAGCTATTCTTTCCCTCAACCCCACTTATTAAAACATTTTCAGTCTTGTAAGGTAGCCCATAATTTATTCAGTCAACATAGGACTTAAAAATTTAGACTGTTTTAGTGCTGGTGGGGATGTGGAGAGAAAGACACTCCTATTCACTGCTGGTGGGAATGCCATCTAGTCCAGCCTTTATGGAAAACAATATGGAGATTCCTCAAAAAAACTAGAAATTGAACTCCCATATGATCCAACTATTCCACTCCTAGGGATATATCCTAGGAACACAAAAATACAATTCAAAATCACACCAATATTCATTGCAGTGCTATTTATAATAGCCAGACTCTGGAAACAACCAAGATGCCTTTCAACAGATGAATGGCTAAAGAAACTGTGGTACAAATACACAATGGAATATTATGCAGCCATCAAAAGAGATGAAGTCATGAAATTTTCCTTTACATGGATGTACATAGAATCTATTATGTTGAGTGAAATAAGTCAGAGGGAGAGAGATAGACACAAAATAGTCTCACTCATCTATGGGTTTTAAGAAAAATTAAAGACATTACTGTAGTAAGGCCCAGAGATAATAGAGTTAAGGGCTGAAAGGGCTGGAAGGACTGGCTCACAATTTGAAGCTCACCACAGGTGAACTCTGTTAGGGAAATAGCTACACTAAAAACCAACACGATGATGTTAAAGAATGAGAGAAGTAGAATGCCTGTTGTGAATACAGGCAGGGGTGGGGGAGGAAGGGACATTGGTGGTAAGAATGTTGCACTGGTGATGGGGGTGTTCTGTTTATAACTGAAACCCAATTACAAACATGCTTTTAATCATGGTGCTTAAATAAAGATTTATATTTAAAAAAATTTTAGACTTTTAAAATATCGTCTCCCTCTTTTATTTTTTTTTAAAGAGAAATATTTTGATTAAAATGATTGCAGCTGAATCTTTTGATTCTTTTGATTAATTTTTTCAGAGAAAATCCTTAGAAATTCTCACTGACATCTGATTTTTTACCTGTTGAGCACTTTTACTTTCTGGAACAATCTAAGATATAAAGGTAGAAAGTCAGGCATGCCTAATCTCTTGTTCTCTGCTCAGCACAATCTTCTATCAGTCAACTGGGATTAGCGATTTATGGCCCTTACATTCAACTTTTCTTTGAGGATTCAAGATACAAAGAATGAGAGCTCCTCTTCCCGTAAATTGTTTAAATTTTGCTTAGGGAGACAGAAGAGCTATAAAATAAGCCCAGAGTTATCAAATGGAGAAAATGACATAAGGAGGTATCTGAGCGGTGACAAATGCAATAACTCAAGAAGGCAAGTTGGGACACTTAGCAAATATTTACTCTGCCAAATGCTGTGAGCTAATGAATGCTGGGAATACAATAGAGATGAAGACACAGTCTTTGCCCTCAAGGATCCCAGGACTATAGGCTGTGAATGAACTGGGTAAGGGTTTCCAGAGTAGTTAGGTCACTGCGAACCAAGTCTTTGAAAATGCTTAGACATCTACACAGGATCTTTAAAACAGCTTGGAGGCAGATCTTAAAGTGAAGGGGGCAAAAGAAGACTTCCAGGAGTTTAACCTGAAAATTGCAGAAGAGACAATAAAGGAAGGAGACTTTTGGACCAAAGTTACCTCTTGTTAAGTGCAATGGACAGCCACCTGACTTTTACCTATTTTCTCCCCCTTTTTGGGAGCCATATGCAGTGGTTGTCAGGGTTTTCTTTTGTTCTGGGCTCAGGGATTACCCCTAAAAGGGTTCTGGGGACTATATGGGGTGCCAGGGATCAAATGTGGGCCAATCTCATGCATGGCAAACTTGCCATCCACTGTACTATCTCCCTGGATTCTAGCTTTTACTAAAACTTGGACTTGAGGGACAAAGTAATTGTACATGGATTCTGTCTTATTTATCTTAATGTTCTTTGGCTGAAATTTCAAAGTTAAGATATCAGCAAGGGGACTTCTGAGAATTATGTTATGGGTGATTGTCCTTCCACTGTAACTTTACCTTGTCCTCTTTCTTTGCATCCTTGTTCTCATAATTAAAAAAAAAAAAAAAAAAAGAAATGCTTCCTTCACCCTAAACAAGATTTTTTTCTAGGTAATTCCTATTGCCCTAATATCCTGGGGCCAATAGGAAGCATTACTACAAGCATCTCTTCCTTCAAAGGAGCTTCAAAATTTCAGCAATTATTAAAAATTTTGAGAACTCAAAAATATATATATACTTTATTAGTTTAAATAATATTAATAATGGTTTCTAATGATATAGTTTCAACTGGAGCAGAATTAAGAGACCTGAGTTAAGTCCCCAGATTTATGATCCACTAATCTATGACAAAGGAGTTAAAGAAGTAAAGTTGAGTAGAAAAAAATGTCTTCAACAAATGTCGTTGAAATCTGGATAGTCAGATTTTCTTTTCAAGATATACAACTTCAAATTTTTTTTGTTTGTTTTTGGGTCACACCTGGTGGCGCTTAGGGATTACTCCTGGCTCTGTACTCAGAAATCGCTCCTGGCAGGAACTGGGGACCATATGGGATGCCTGGATTAGAACCACCATCTGTCCTGAATTGCCTGTGTGTAAGGCAAGCATCCTATCGCTATGCTTTCTCTCTGACCCCCACAATTTTAATTTTAATCTAGTTAAAAAAACAAGAGTTTACGAGGCAGGAGCGGTGGCTTAGAGCAGGAAGGCTTCTGCCTTGCTGGCGGTAGCCTAGGACGGACCGCGGTTTGATCCTCTGACGTCCCATAAGCCAATTTCTGAGCGCATTGCCAGGAGTAACCCCTGAGTGTCACCGGGTGTGGCCAAAACAAAACAAAACTTTAATATATCAATCCATTTTTTTGTGTTTTTTTTTTTTTTGGGGGGGGTCACACCCGGCAGTGTTCAGGGTTTTTTCCTGGCTCCGTACTCAGAAATTGCTCCTGGCAGGCACGGGGGACCATATGGGACACCGGAATTCGAACGGATGACCTTCTGCATGAAAGGTAAACGCCTTACCTCCATGCTATCTCTCCGGCCCCTCAATCCATTTTTTTAATTGTGAAAAATCTTCTGTTTAAGTCAGTAAAAAGAGTATGGTCCCTAAATCCACAACAACACTTGATTGCTTTTGTTCCTTGTGATGTGTATCACTCTCACTCAAGTGAAATGATGTCTCATAGTTGTTTTGAGTTTCATTTACTTGGTAAGTGCCTTTTCACATCTCCTTTGATCAACTATTTATCTCCTTTGAGGAAATCTTTTGTTCATCTCTTCTCCCCGTTTTTGATGGGGTTTGCTTTTTTCTTAGAAAATTCTAACATCTTTGCTATTAACCCTTTATTAAATGAGTGGTGGCCAAATATTTTCCTCCAGTCTGTGGGGTAACTTTTTATTCTAGTCACTATTTTTTGTGTGGTACAGAAACTTCTTATGTAGTAATTCCAGTTGTTTATATTTGTTTTTGTTTGTTTGTTCAGTGGTGTTGAATCACTGATGATACCTTTAGATCCCCATATCATTAAGTGTTCTATCTATGTTTTCCACAACATAGTTTATCTATTCAAGCCTGACCACATGTACTGCTAGTGTTTGGAAAATAATATGGATGTTTTGAAGAAGAAGAAGAGAAGAAGAAGAAGAAGAAGAAGAAGAAGAAGAAGAAGAAGAAGAAGAAGAAGAAGAAGAAGAAGAAGAAGAAGAAGAAGAAGGAGAAGGAGGAGAAGGAGAAGGAGAAGGAGAAGGAGAAGGAGAAGGAGAAGGAGAAGGAGAAGGAGGAGAAGGAGAAGGAGGAGAAGAGAAGGAGAAGGAGAAGGAGAAGGAGAAGGAGAAGGAGAAGAAGGAGAAGAATTGAGTTTCTATATAATTCAGCAATTCCACTTCTTGGCCTCTACCCCTAAGGCCCCCCAAAAACCTATTCAGAAAAGATATTTCACTACTATTTTTATTGCATCACCATTCATAATGGCCAAAAATCTGGAATCAACCTGAGTGTAAGATCAGATGTTTGCATAAAGAAACTATGGCACATTGAGGCTGGAGAGATAGCATGGAGGTGGGGCATTTGCCTTGCATGCAGAAGGAGGTGGTTCAAATTCCGGCATCCCATATGGTCCCCCGAGACTGCCTGGAGCGATTTCTGAGTGTAGAGCTAGGAGTAAACCCTGAGTGTGAGTGCTGCCAGGTGTGACCTAAAAATTAATCAATCAATCAAACAAACAAACTATGACACCTAATACTACTTGGCCATAAGAAAAGATGAAATCACACAGTTTGCTACTACGTGGATAGATTTGGAGATTATCATGCTGAGTAAAATAGTTAGGAGTGAGGGAGTGAGTAGGACAGACACAGAATGATCTCTGCTGTATGTGGAATACCGAAAAAATAAATAAGGGAGTAATAAATCTCTCAAAGGCAAAAGAAAGGTGTTCAACAGAAACAGAACTGATATTCAGTAGGAAGTATACCACAGGTGTTGGGTGGAAAATAATGAGAAAGGGAGAGAGAGAAAGAAAAAGAGAGAGAGAGAGAGTTGTAAATCATGGTGCCTAGAATAAACAAATAAACAAATAAGAACTTTGATAAAGCTATGACTCTACAAATAATGTCTCCCACAAATAATGAAAGAGTTACAATTCACTAAAATAAGTTTTAAGTTTCTGGTAGAGTACTGATGTCTAGATCAACTGCTAGTGACCTAAATTGGAGATGGGTTTAGCACAGTCAAAAGCAGAATATGCTTAGGCTCAATGGCCAGAGCAGAACAACTGGGTCTGGAAAGGACCCTTGAGAAGGTTCTCTTAGTGTGCAAATAAAAGCTGAATAGCCTCCTTTGCTTTGCAAAAGAAATAAAGGACACTTTTGGTTCTTTTGAGTTACTTACCCCAAGCTCTCACAGTTTTTTGTTGTGGAGAGCTGGTGCCTGGGGAGAATTGTTCCAAACTCCTTTAAAAAGATCTGGGTCATTCAGAATGGTCCAACCAATGAGGGGACAGGGCAATACTGTTTGAAAGAAAGTTTCAAACATCGAAAACATTTCAAACATTTAAAAAATTTCCAATATTGAAATTTCTCTCAATATTTAAGTTCAAGCCCCCCCCCACCCCAATTCTATGAATTCCCTGAGTTCAGGTTTGGGCATCTTGGGGTCTGATCATTTAGGCACTGTGGGTATGCTTTTGTGAAAACCAGCTGTGCAGGGTTGTAAATGGAAACAGCTGCAATGTTCACATCTCAAGGAGACTTCAGTGCTCTCTTCTCATATACTGGTACATAAAGCAGTCTGGAAAACCCAGCAATTGATGGGCTAAAGGTAACTGTTGTATAAGAGCACTCTTCAGCCTCTCTTTTTGTGCAGGAGAAGTCACAGCAGAAGTAAAATAATGGAGCAATTTCTCTACCAGGAGTGGGGTAATCTCTGCCACGGGCCAATTGGATGATTATAACATCACCAAAGGACAATAAAACACAGAGAGACATGTCGAGAAGTATATGTGTTTGTTCTGTGGTCAGGATCAGACCGCATGATTTTTGTGGGTCTTAGGTTTCTCAGCAACTACTATTCTGTGGAATGAACTGACTCCTTCCAGATACTCTTTAAGGTTCTGGGATTCTAAATCTGATGTGGAAGACATATCTCAAAAGACATTGCTATGCAGGAAGGAAATATCTCAAACAAAAGATCATAGCAGAACATTCAACAATCAAAGCACTGATTAACTTGGAATCTGAGCTGGCAAAATAGTTTGTATCACTTGGAGATAACTACATCTTGGTCTCTTAATCTGAAACCAAGATTTTAGTCAGCCCTCCAGTGGTTCTTCTGGTGTCCCCTAACTAGAAGAAACAGTGCCATGCAGGAACTTGTTAAAAATGAAAATGCCAAGCCCCTTTTCAACCCCAAAACTTACTGAATCATAAACTCTGAGTTTGGGGCTGACAATTCATGGTTTCTTGTGGTTCTGACAACTGTTGCTTACTAGTTTTCTCTTTTGTCTTTTTCACTCATGCAATGCTTTGCCTAGACTGATAACTGAAGTCCAAATAGCTCAAATAAATAACATGGTTATGATGTTGGGAAGGAGAGCACTAGAAACTCTGGCAAAGAATGATGGCTTAATTGTAAGTGAAACTGGTAGACTTTGACAAAATAAAGAGAGAACAGGAGGATTATTTAGGTGCCAGAGGAGGATGTCATTAGGGGAGGATGGGAGGGTCAAGGCATGATGCAGGACAGGTTGACAATCATTATGGCAATGGGGAAAGCAAGTAAGTTTGAAGTGGGTCTGTGTTCTAGGATTAGATATTAATTGGTTTCTAGTGAACAAGAGAATGCAAGGCAGTGTTGAGCAAAGGAGTGTCAACATTTGAAGAGAAGAAAGCAATCATGCCTGAACAGAGACTGTTCAATGGATCGACCACATGAATTACATGCAGAAAGCATGGGGTTTATTACCTGGTATTACAGGGTTCCCTGAGCAATGCTAGATGTGACCCATGAGCACCGAGTTAGGAGTAGTCCCTAAGCATTGGTTCAAAAACACAAAGAAGAACATGCAGTAATGCAAATTTGACAACTCAACTCATTACCATGCTGTCAGCAGTATTCCATGAACTCTAACTTCATCTTTTCAGCTGGTCCAAGAAGTTTGAGTGTGATCCTTAAACTATAGAGAAGGAACTCAGGCTTGGAAAGGGTTGTATGACTAGTTAGTGATAGACTTGAATCTAAACTCAGGAGGCCCAGCTCTAGAATGCAAGCTCTTGTGTAGTGTGGAGCCAGAGATAGAAACAACATCATGCTCCATGACTCCCAGATCAATTACTTTGTCATGTAAGTCTGAGTAAGCTTGGATGAAATTTTTTCTATGTACTACTTTTTTTTTTTTGGCTTTTGGGTCACACCCGGCAGCGCTCAGGGTTACTCCTGGCTCTATACTCAGAAATCGCTCCTGGCGGGCTTGGGAAACCATATGGGATGCTGGCATTCAAACCACTGTTTTTCTGCATGCAAGGCAAATGCCCTGCCTCCATGCTACCTCTCCGGCCCAAGAGAAAATTTTTTTGGGGGGCTCACACCCAGCAGTGCTCAGGGGTTACTCCTAACTGGCAGGCTCGGAGGATCATATGGGATGCAAGGATTAGAACCACTGTCTGTCTGCATGCAAGGCAAATGCTCTACAACTGTGCTATCTCTCTGGCCCCTTTTTCTATGTACTCTGGTTTATTTATTTAATAAATTTTTGGGATTTTGGGCTATGCCTGGCTGTGCTCAGTGACCATTCCTGATTCAGTGCTTGTGCATTCTTGGTGCTCGTGAGATTATATAGTACCAGGAATTGAACCCTGGCCTCCTGAATGTGCTCCAACCTCTTGAGCTACCTTTCAGGTCCTGTTCTTCTGTCTTATTGATCTGTTTGTTTGTTTGCTTTAGAGTCACACCTTGTGATGCTTCAGAGTTGCTCCTGGCTCTAAACTCAGGAATCACATCTGGAGGGGTTTGGGTGACCATATGAGGTGCTGAGGATTGAACTCAGTTAAGCCACATGTAAGACAAGTACTTTGCATGTACGCTCTCTGGTCTTGTCTTATTTATATTGATTATGATAATGATGATGATAATGATAATTTTGGGGATCATCTGAAGCAATGTCCAAGTACGGAGGAGAACACCCCTGGCAATACTCTACTGATTGAACTGGAAGGCTCACATCTAGAGTCATGTGGCTGCTGCTCACACCTAATGGAACTCAGTGGGGCTACACAGACCTTACTTGGACATCTCTAGGACTTCTATCTGGAGGTACTTTAAAAGCACTATGATGTAGGGGATTTTGCTCTTATATTTCTGCACGCAATTTTGCACCCCGACACCTCAGCTTTCTCCCTGGCTCCACTTGTTTATTGTTGGAAATTTTTCAGTTATGGCTCACTACATTGATTTCATATACAGCTAATGATTGGATTACAATGTAGTTTAAAATACACAGTATGAGTCCATAGTGCTTTACAAAGATAATTCCAACCCATAAGAAATGGTAAGAATATAAGACAGGACAGATAGCATTTCAGTACAAAATTGTTGGGAGCAGGACAAGTGCTATGAGAAGTGTTAAACATTTGGGAGAGAATAGAAGGGAGAGGCAGACAGAATTTTGAGTTTCCTCATCATATTCAAATAATTCCAAGGAGAGAAGGAAGACAGCTCTAAAACAGAAAACAGAACTTAGAGAAACAAATAAATAACAGAGAAGGACATCTAGTTTCTTGCTTGCTTGATGGTATTTTAGTGCAGCTAAGGTCAAGGTAGCAGGCAGGCTTCAGAGTGTGGCTAGTGGGGCCCTTGGCATGATGCACAGACTGGAAGAATATCAATGTTTATAATATGGCCACACTTGTACTTTTGTTTCTGGTATGAATTAATAATTTATTTTTGATATTTAATAGAAACCAGACATCACCTCATCAATGTTTAAACAAAAACAGTGCTATCCAGCTTATTAATTCTGGTGAGGTTGTCTCCTGCCCTTGAGTTCAGAGGGTGGTGTGTTGGGATTGGGCAGTTAGAGTATGGGGTCTTATGCCAAATGGTTCTTGGCTAGGTTCTTTCTTATTTAAATGTGTCTCTGCAGGTCACTATGAAAGACAGGATGAGGGCAAGAGACTGTAGAATCAGGTCTGAGCTGGGTAGAAGCACAACAGTGCCAGTTGTTAGGCAGGCTCTAGATGGCTCATGCTACTACATAGCTCTGAACGAGGATTTGCTAGGTGCTAAGCATTTTACACACATTGAGTTCATCTAGTTCTTCTAACTCCACTATATTAAGGAGAAAACCACAGCTCAGGAAAGTTAAGCAGCTTGTCCAGCTTCATAATGGTCAAGACTGGCCTCTTCCCAAGAGTGTGTGACTCGAATCTCCACTCTTGATCACTTTGCCTTAGAGATGCCTTTTCCACCAACTCTAGAGAAACAGTGCTCTCCTGATGTACTATTTAGTTTTTGTCATTCATCACTTATTATTTACGTGTTGTCTATCTGTCACCCCAATAACATGTAAACTTTGTAAGGGTGGGACACATATCTGGCTTATGCATGAAATCCTGCCGAACATACAGCCCCCTCCAAAGAGATTTCAGTAATAATATTTTTTTGGGGGGGCCACACCCGTTTGATACTCAGGGGTTACTCCTGGCTAAGTGCTCAGAAATTGCCCCTGGCTTGGAGGGACCATATGGGACACTGAGAGATTGAACCGAGGCCCTTCTTTGGCTAGCGCTCGCAAGGCAGACACCTTACCTCTAGCGCCACCTCTCCGGCCCTTCAGCAGTAATATTTTACACAGACTGATCAATCAAGGTGGAGATCATTCAAAATTCATGCCCACTGTGTGAAGTGAAGCAAGTGACGCCATTCCTGAGTCTCAGTGATGTCATCTGTGAAATAACCTTGAAATGACCTCTTAGTTTTCTCCAATTCTAAAATCCCACAGCTCACTGATCTGCTGAACTGATTTGATTGGAAACTGCTGCACCCCACCCCGTTTAGTTATTTTGCCTTCATCGCCCCAGTACTTCTTTAGAAAAGGGGGTGGAGATGTTCTTTATTCCTTTTTTAACATTTGGGCTATTTCCCAGTCCTTGTGATTTCATTATGAAGCTGCCAAAGTTAACTGAGTTATTGATTCTGGAGTTTTAAGTCTCTAATGACAAAGCCAAAGCTACAGGTTGGTAACTTGACCTTCCTTCCCTTCTTCCTTCCTTCTTTCCTACCTTTTACCTTCTCTTCCTTCCTTCCCTCCTTCTTTGCTTCCTTCCTTTCCCTCTTTCCTTTCTTCCTTCCTTCCCTCCTTCCTTCCTTCTCTCTTTCCTGTCTTCCTTCCTTCTCTCCTTCCTTTCTTCCTTCTTTCCCTCTTCCTTCCCTCCTTCTTTCCTTCCCTCCTTCCTTCCTTCCCTCCTTTCTTCCCTCCTTCCTTACTTCCTTCCTTCCCTTCTTCCTTTCTTTCTTTCTTTCCTCATTTCTTCCTTCCCTATTCCTTCCTTCCTTCCTTCCTTCCTTCCTTCCTTCCTTCCTTCCTTCCTTCCTTCCTTCCTTCCTTCCTTCCTTCCTTCCTTCCTTCCTTCCTTCCTTCCTTCCTTCCTTCCTTCCTTCCTTCCTTCCTTCCTTCCTTCCTTCCTTCCCCTTCCCACCTTCCCCCATTCCCTCCTTTCTCCTTTCATTTTTTCTTTTTTTCTCCTTTCATTTTTTTCTTTTTTTTCTTCTTTCATTTTTATTGTTTTTTCTTTTTTTTTGTACTTTTGTGTTTATAGGTCCTCCCTGAATCAATTCTTTTACACTATAATAAAGCTGTATTTAAATTTTTTCCTTTTGACTTTAATTGCAGTCAGGCATGAAATGAGAGAATGAGGGTGCCATTCCAGATGAGTGCACATTCAAAATCATTCAAACTCTACTTGGAGGAGGAGAGGAAAATTAATAATGAGAACAAACAGGCCTTTGGAACTAGTCTCCTCCTTCTCCCTTCTTTTCAAAATGGAATCCTCCTAACAGAATAAATGGAAAAAAACACCAGAAACACTGGAGATAGGGGCTGGGGAAGGGGAGGGAGGAGCTCACACAATTGGCTCTTTTGGTCCAACAGTTCCAAATAAAGTGAAGACTGAGTGACTTAGGTGATAAAGTTAGACAATCCAACATACACCTTCTAGCTCCTTCTCTCCCACCCTCCTTTCTTTTTCTCTTTCTTTTCCCTCCCTTCATCCCTGCCTTTGAATTGGGTATGGAGATAAAATAGAAAATAAGAGAAAGAATTCTCAGGGCTAGGAAGATAGTTCAGTGAGCTGGATCACATGCTTTGCATATAGAAGTTCCATGTTAATTCTCAGCTCTGTGTCTAATCATGGTTCCTGACCACTGCCAACACTGACCCCTTGAGCACTTTTGGGTGTGGTCCCAAATAAAACAACATTTCTATTCTAATACAACCATACAAGTTATATATTTTTTGGTTTGTTTTGGGCCCCATGCAGCCAGCGCTACTCAGGGCTTACTCCTGGCTCTGCACTCAGGGATGACTCCTGAGGTTTGGGACATCATATGAAATGCAAGAGATTGAACCTGGGTTAGTTGCTTGCAAGGCAAAGTCCTACTAATTCCAGCATCAAGAAATTTATTATAATAACTGTTGCTCACATATAGTATGGGCTCAGCTCTGAGTAAATTTTCTCATGTAGTTCTTACATTATCTTTATGAATCATGAGTCCTATCTTAGAGATTGGAAAACAGAAGTACATAGGAGTGAAAGTGAGATTTTTAGGATTATTTTGTAGAATAGTGGAGCAGCAGGTGACTCTGGAGGTTGAGTTGTTGAGTCCTTAAACAATAACATTTCATCTACTAGGGCAATAGGTGAGTCAATCCTAAATGTTAGAGAATTTATAAGATTGGAGAAAGAACTAATTAAAGAAACTGAGGAAGGATTTGTTCTAAGATCAATGTCTCAGTGTTGAAAAGTGAGAAAAAGTAGCTAACCAAAGACTAGAGTGCATTTGAAAGTGTTTGACATACAAGAGAAGTGGAGTGTAGGGTAGAGGGAGAGGAATATGGCAGGTGGACAAAAGGGCAGATTTTGAAGTTTCTGGAAGACCAAGCTAAGATCTCTGTGTGTTGGCAGTATTTGGGAAAGCCCTAACCTTCAAATATTGTCAAGGGTATGTTTAATCACTTTATGGCCAGAATAAACTAGAGGGTTGGAGAGTAAAAAAACGAGAGAAATAGAGAGTGAAGAAGAGAGAGAAAGGTAGAGGGAGAGAGAAAGAGAGAGAGAAAGAGAGAGAAAACTGGATTTAAGAGAGTGGTGGTCTGACTTCAGACAGGAGGGCAATATTGTAAAAGAAAATGTGGGACCTGAGAGATAGTGTAGTGGTAGGGCATTTACCTTGCAAGCACTGATTCAGGATGGACAGATGGTGGTTTGAATCCTGGCATCGCAAATGGTCCCCTGTGCCTTGCCAGGAGTGATTTCTTAGCATAGAGCCAAGAGTAACCCCTGAATGAATAAAGAAAAAGAAAATGTACTAGTTTGAGATTATTTAGGTTATAGACATAAAAAATAATCATAGTTCAAACCTTATATAAATTGTTTTGGGTCATACCTGGTGGTGCTTAGGAAATGCTCCAGACTCTCAACTGGGGGTTATATCTGGGAGTGGTTGGTAATCATATGTATTGAATGGGATTAAACTCCGAACTTTCTACATGTAAGCCATATGCTCAACCAGTTTGCTATCTGCTGGTTTTAAATCTCCATTATTTAAATGAGGCAAGAGACTTAGCACTTGTCTGCCATTGATAATAAAACATTTTGGTTTTACACATAAGGAAACAAGAAATGTTTCTGTCCTGTGAGCTGATACCCATAGCCCAGTTATTGGCTAGGTTGCTGTTCTTTTTTCTTTTGACTTTAGGTCACACCTGGTGAAATTTTGGAGTTGTGTCACACTTGGTGTAATTTTTGACTTGGTTTTTGGGTCTACTAGAGGCTGTGCTCAGGGGAATTTGCAGTCCCAAGCCCTTTGAGCTATCTCCAGGTTTGGCCATTGTTCTTTACAGTGATTTATTTATTTATTTATTTATTTATTTATTTTTGGTTTTGGGGCCAAACCGGGTGACACTCAGGAGTTACTTCTGGCTATGAGCTCAGAAATTGCTTTTGGCTTGGGGGATATATGGGACACTAGGGAACTGAACTCTGGTCTGTCTTAGGTTATCGCGTGCAAGGCAAATGCCCTACCACCTGTGCCACTGCTCTGGCCCCTCTTTACAGTGCTTTTAGAGTACTTTATATGAGCCCCCTCCCCCCCTTTCTCATGTTCATTTACCTGAAGCTTAAAAGTGATTTACTGGAGACTGGAGAAATAGTAGAGTGTGCCTTGCAGCAGTCACCCAACTTGGGTCTGGGCATCCCATATGATTCTCTGAACCCACCAGGAGTGATTCCAGAGTTCAGAGCCAGGAGTAACCCCTGAGCACTAACAGGTGTAGCCTAGAAATCACCTCACCAACCACCTCCCCATTTATTCCTCTGTTCCTTACTTTTGTCTCTGTTACTGAGAAAATTGTGATCAATTTACAATAATACTATTAGCTTGGCTAATATAAGCTTGGCCTATATAATTTTCCCTTCTGTTTACCTTTTATTATTTTGCATATCAGTATTTTTTCTAGTCATAAGTGACCTCTAGTACTATTTGGAAGAAGTATGAAAAAAATTGATAAATATGGTACTAGTGAGATGGCTCAAAAGTCTGGAGAGTATGCTTTGTAGGCAAGAGCCTTGTCCAATCCAGCATTGCATGTTTCCCTGGAGCATTACTGGGAGTGATCCCTAAGCACTGTTTGGGAAGTAACTCCTGGCCACTGCCAGGTCTGGCTCCTTAAACAAAAACACCTTTTAGGGCCAGAGCAATAACATAGCAAGTAGAACATTTGCTTTGCATGTATGTGACTGACCCCAATTCAATCCCTAGCATTCCATATGGTTCCTCGAGACTGCCTGGAGTAATTTCTTTTCTTTTTTTTTTGGGAGGGGGGCACACCCGTTTGATGCTCAGGGGTTACTCCTGGCTAAGCGCTCAGAAATTGCCCCTGGCTTGGGGGGACCATATGGGACGCCGGGGGATTGAACCAACCACGGTCCTGATCCTTGGCTAACGCTTGCAAGGCAGACACCTTACCTCTAGCACCACCTCGCCGGCCCCTCCTGGAGGAATTTCTGAGTGCAGAGTCAAGAGTAACTCTTTGAGTGCTGCCGGATGTAGCCCCAAACAAAAACACACACCGAAAACCCCCACCTTTTATATATATATATATAATTTTTATTTTGACCATATTGGCTTACATATCTTTCACAGTAGTATTTTAGGTACATATTAACATTGAATCAGGGAAATTCCCATCACCAAATTTGCCCTCCCTCCACCCCCCTTCCCATCCTGTATCCCCTATCCCCCACTCTTACCCCCCCCCCCAGCGGCTAGAATAAGTGGTCCCCTCTGTGTCTAGCTTAATACTTAGTGATCATATTTCTAGTTGGTCCTAGTATCCTCCCTTATTTCCCCCTCTATTTGAGAGGTGGAACTGGATAGTTCAAGTTATGTGGTTTTGAAACCCCCACCTTTTAAACACCCTCTTCACAGTCCACAAATCCACACTTTCTGAATTCAGGCTATATCCTTAAAAGAGGCGAGGTGGTGCTAGAGATAAGGTGTCTGCCTTGCAAGCGCTAGCCAAGGAAAGATCGCGACCGCGGTTCGATACCCCGGCATCCCATATGGGCCCCTCAAGCCAGGGGCAATTTCTGAGCGCTTAGCCAGGAGTAACCCCTGAGCATCAAACGGATGTGGCCGAAAAAACAAAACAAAACAAAACAAACAAAAAAGACCCTGAAAAACATACATATATCAATACAATACAATACAAAAAAATATATATTTTTGTATGTTTTTGTTCTTTTGGGCCATACTTGGCAGCACTCAGGGGTTACTCCTGGCTTTGCTCTCAGAAATTACTCCTGGCTCAGGGGACCATATGGGATGCCGAGGTCAAACTCGCATCCGTCCTGGGTCAGCTGAGTGCATGGCAAAACACCTTACCGCTGTGCTACCATTCTGGCCCCACTTAAAACATTTTTGAAGGTTATTATTTTATACATATTTATAAGCCAGCAAGTATTTCTTTATGCACTATAATACCTGCCACTTAACATGGTGAAGAGAGGAAGAACTGGAAATACTACAGGAAAATCTAAGTTCAGACTTTAGATTTCATGGCTTGGGCTGAGACTGGAGCTCTTTCCCCCAGATTTGTGTAGCACAGCAAGCCTGATCCCCCAAAAGCTTTCCCTCCAGACAGTTTCTGTAAGTGACCTCAGAGGTCACATTGATACCCAAAACAACGATGCTAAAGTGTCTGCATGATAAATTACCCCTTCGAGCTCCCATTCTTAATTTTTAAACATTTATTTTATTTTTATCATTATCAATTTTTTTTATTTAAACACCTTGATTACATACATGATTGTGTTTGGGTTTCAGTCATGTAAAGAACACCCCCCATCACCAGTGCAACACATTATCAAATTTTTTATTAAATCTTTTTAATTGGGCCCGGAGAGATAGCACAGCGGCGTTTGCCTTGCAAGCAGCCGATCCAGGACCAAAGGTGGTTGGTTCGAATCCCGGTGTCCCATATGGTCCCCCGTGTCTGCCAGGGAGCTATTTCTGAGCAGATAGCCAGGAGTAAACCCCTGAGCACCGCCGGGTGTGGCCCAAAAGAAAAAAAAATCTTTTTAATTAAAAATTTTAATCGAATCACTGTAAATAACTTTACAAAGATATTCATGATTAAGTTTCAGGAGTACAAATGGTCCAGCACCAATCCATTCACCAGTTTCCACTTCCCTTTACTCATGACCCCAATTTCCCTCCTGCCCCACAGCTTGCTTCTATAACAAACACTTTCCCTCCCCACTATTGTTAACTTGTTTTTTCTTATGTAAACCATTATTCTTTAAAAATTATTATTATTATTATTACTTTGGAGCCACATTCAATGATGCTACATTCAATGGTGCTAAAGGGTTCTTTCTGCATTGTGCTTAGGAACGACTTCTTTCAGTGCTTGAAGGACCTTATGCAGTGCTGGGGATTTGAACCAGGGTTATTTGCATGCAAGTTAAGTGCCTTACCTACAAATATTGAGGTACCATGATCTATAGATCTAAAACAAAATTAATGGCTTGGAAGTTTGATAAGGTTAAGTTGTGGAGGTGGCCTATATCTATTGGAAAGGGAAGGAGGTGATGTTGGGCTGCTATAATTTATGCATAAAGGGAAATTTTGCCTCCTCTCCTCTTTTCTGAGAATGCCACAAAGACATCAGCCAGGACCAGACTACCTGGGAGAATCAGTGGCTATTATTTACTTTTGGAGTGGGGTCAAGGAGCTGGTTTTTTTTTTTCTGCTGGAAATAGGATAGCTGTGGGTGGACCACAGCACTATCTTTCTGCCCCCTCCATCTCTCTTAGCTGACTAGAAAGGGAACTTAAAATATATGATCAGGTGTCTGCAAACTATTATGATATCTATAAGGTTTGCAAAGATTCTTATTTCTCTTGTCCAAATACTTTTCCAAGGTTTGTGATTCATTTACTGTATTAGGTTCTGTTTATTTCAGGGAAAGTCTGTACTAAAATGTTAATATCTCTGAGTGGCATCACACAACATGGATGAAATGATAAAAGTCTAGGTGTTGGGCCTAGTTGTAGACAACTAGCCCTCATGGATGTACCATTTTACTGGCTTACATGTTAGTTTAAGCACTAACTAAGCAGTTTAAACTAAGGACACCAAAGTAATAAAGCCAGTTAGTGACATTAGGATGCAGGTCTCTGGGTAATAGTGACTACTCTTTCTTTTTTTTTTTTTTTTTTTTGGTTTTTGGGTCACACCTGGCAGTGCTCAGGGGTTATTCCTGGCTCCAGGCTCAGAAATTGCTCCTGGCAGGCACAGGGGACCATATGGGGCGCCGGGATTCGAACCGATGACCTCCTGCATGAAAGGCAAACGCCTTACCTCCATGCTATCTCTCCGGCCCCGTGACTACTCTTTCTATATCATATAAATAAAGAGGCTAGTTTATATCTATTTCCTTTCTTTCTTTTTTTGGTTTATATCTATTTCCTTTCTAAAGTTAATAGCTGAATAAAAAGAAATCCAGGGTCTAGCATGAAGAAGTTTTGATATGAAAAGACATAAGAGAAGCTAATACCAATTTCATAGTTTACTAGTGGAATCCTAAACCATTTTTATAACAATATTTTGCATCTGTTGAAACTTGTCCCCTTTCAAACCCTCATAAGGCATCTACAGTTTCATTTCTTCCCCATTTTTATAGAAGAGAGTGTAGATCTGAACGGGGCTTCATGCTTGCTTTTATAGATATTGGTTAAAAGCAAGGGAATAGGGTTGCAGGGCTAATCAGAAAGAGGATGCATGGAAATAAAAAACTTTTTTCTCTAGAGACTATTTGGCTGGGTTGTGCAAGAACTTATCTTTCTTCTTAGTATGAAATAAAGACAGAAGGGAAAAAAGGCAATGACAAGAAAGAATTGGGGCCACGAGGAACAGGGCAGCAGGTTTGATATTTACCTTGCATGCAGTATACCCAAGTTGGATCAGTGGCAGTCCCATATGGTCCCACCCAATGCCACCCAGGAGTGATTTCTGAGTGCACAGCCAGAAGTAATCCTGAACACCACTAAATGTGTCCCCTCAAACCAAAACCAAACTAAACTCAAACAAACAATCAAAACAAGAAAGAATAAGGAAGGTAAGAGGTAGGGAGTGGGAAAGAAGAAGGGAGAAATAGATGAAGAGATAACAAGACTGAGGGAACACGAAGAACATGCAAGCATCTGGAAGAAATAATATGAGTAACCTGGATCCAGCTATGCCTGAAGCCAGATGCACTTCAGAACTTTTCAGTTTATGGGAGCCAGTAAGTACCCTTTAATTTTTTCTGTTTGAACTAGTTCAAGTTGAGGTTCTCCTACGTTAACCATAAAGATCCTGTTTATAACAAGATTTGATATAAAGGTTCTACTTGATGTTCTTCCACCACCACTGTGAGAGATACTTATAAGGACCACCAGTTTATGAACATGGATACTGAGTCTCAGTGATGTTTAGTGATTAGCCTGAAGTCACAGAACTTTATGCCAGCAGGCTGGGCTACTCTGTATAAGATATTTTCCCCCATCTAATCTGCTGGCTATTCAAACATTTGGATTGAGTGCCCTGGACACTAGCAATTTTTTTCCTTCTGGGGCCAGCTGAAGAACTAACAAGCCTCCATTGCTGGCTCTCTTCCTAACCCTGGTTTGTTCATCGCACCATTAACGGCTAAGATAATACTAAGTAGATAACTACCCTAGCCACATAAAGTGGATTATTCCAATGGCTGGAGTCTGGGCCTGCCATGCTCACTCAGCAGTCAGAGGCAGGCTGATCTCCAGCTCCATGTGGGTGGATGTGGTGCCAGCTGCCCAGGCCATGCTGCCTGCGGCACCACAGCAAGCCTCAGTGGGAAGCACAACCGTGAGCCCTTCTCCTTTGAGGTCAGCATGTGGTGCGGCCGGAAGCCTGTGGTTAGCATGTGGCAAGTCAAATAACACGCTTCACCAGTGTGGGAAAGCCACAGCCCAGCACAGAGGAAACAGTTGACCACCATTTTTTTTTTTTTTTTTTTTTACTTTCTGCCTGCTGGACAGGATGGCACATCTGCTGGGAGATGAGCTATGACCCTGGGCTCTTAGCTCAGGCTTCCTGGAGAGCAGTGTTCAAAGGCAGGTGGACCTGGAGAGGAGAAGGAAGGCCTATAAACACAGGCTTCAAACACTACCTCGCCCTGTCTGATTTGTTTCCCAGACTTGGGGCTTGATGAGGACACACAAGCCCATCCTTCTTTTTCTTCTTTTTCTTCTGGGGCTTCTATCCCTCCTCTCAGTGAGCATGGCCAAGTTCAGCACCTCCCTGGTGAAGACACTGGGCCATGTGGGGTGTGTGTGCTGGATCGTTTTCTTGGACCAGTTCCTTGGATTACTTGGTACATTTATCTCAGTTATTGTTCAGTGTTTCTGGAGTAGAGTCATTCCTGGGAGCCATATGGTCCCGTACTACAGGAAGAAAAGTCTGGGAGTTACCGGTCCTCTGACTTGTGTGTACATTTCGCCTCTGATGTTTTTTTCTTTTCTTTTTTTTTTCCTTCCCTGAAAGCGTTTCAGCTTTACTTTTCTGATTCTCTCTAGCCCATCTGGTTTCTATCTGACGCAAGCAGCTGTTTTTTTTTAAAAAGTAACACACTTACCTCTTTCTTCTTTACATGCCATGTTTTAGGTTTGAAATGCTTTTTTTTTTTCATATGGACTAAAATGGTTTCTTTTTTTTTTTTTCCACTCTTCCCATAAGAAAGAAGTACCTCTATTTCGATTTGGGCTTGTATAATCATAGAAACAATTGCAATCACATTGAAGGCCTTCGCGCTCTCGCTGAGATGCCATTCCTCTCCTATCACAGAGCTGTGAGCACAGGAAGACTTAAGCCATGACTAATGCTCGCAAAGTACAGAATACTATAACACCGGTAAGTCATGTATCATAAATATTTAAAAAGACCCTAGGAACCTTGCTCATAATACCAAGTGTTGTTGCCTTAGAAATTAAACAGTATGTGTTGAAACATCTTTTAGAAAATCAGAAGAAATGCCTTGTAAAATATTTAATGGACAGAACACCCCACTAATTCCTCATCCCAACTTCTACCGCCTGGATTTTAGAGATAACTGAGAAGCAGAGCCCTGGAATTTATTCTGCTTGGAATTTGAATTGAAGGGGGTGGTGGATGGGTGACAGAACACTGTCAGCCAGGATGGAAAATTCATTCCCATTTTAAGTAATGTTTACACTAGCCCACTCACACCACACAGAGAAGAACACAGAAGAAATAGGTTCCAAATACTGGAGCATGCCTGCTGGAAGTAAGGTGCTGGGATCTAAGGCGAGTTGACTGTCCTCGGTGACCACTCAGGGCACCATGGGGTGCCAGGGATTGAGCCCAGGATTTCAGCAGGAGCCCTTTGAGCTTTCATTTTACCCTCCAGCTGTGAGATCTTTTGTCTCTGGGCTTCCTTTCCTTCTTGGGGCCCTTGCCACAGGTGTTTCAACAAAGGTCTCCCTCTTTTACATGATAGTTCCTTAATGCCTCTGCTTTAGTATCACCCTCTTCAGTGAGGCCTTCCCTTGTCATTCTTCTACAGAGGTCTGAAAACTTGTTCTGCTTGTATATTCTCTTTATGCAAGGAATTGAAAATGTTCTTGTTCAGGGTGGTGTGTGTGTGCGCACACACTTAGAACCACTTAGAACTTATTACTGGCTCCCACTCAGGAATCACTTACCCCTCTTGCTTGTGCTAGGGGACCCTTTAGGGAGCCAGGAGTGGAATCCTCAATCAGCTGCATGTAAGGCAAGTGACTTACCCACTGTTACTATTCTCTCTAGGTTCCATCTTGTTTCAGTCTTACCCCTTCCCCTTTTTTAAAATCTGTCACTGTATGTCTTCATAATAATTAGGGGTATTTCTTTGTAGTAAAAGACAGTTAATACAACTTTTTTTTTATTTTGGTGAAGTTTTAGGTTTACGAAAAGTGCAGTGGGAAGTACACAGATGTCTCTTTATATTCCCTCACCCCAATTCCCCCATTATCAGCATCTTGTAGTGAATGATACAGCACATTTGCAACCGATGAAATCAATGCTGATACATTAGTATTAACTCAAGTTCTATATCTTACATTAGTGCTTGCTCTTAGAGGGGGATTGTCTAATGTTGAATAATGTCTACCATGGTACAAGGATCACACTTAGTAGTTTTACCTGCCTTGTAAATCTCACAATCCAAGCCATGCTTCTTGTTTCTATTTCTTGTCTCTATTTTTTTTCTCCTATACATTGTGAATTAACCACTTTTTTTTTTCTTTAAAAAATTTAAAAGTGGTGGGGCCGGAGAGATAGCATGGAGGTAGGGCATCTGACTTGCATACTGAAGGATGGTGGTTTGAATCCCGGCATTCCATATGGTCCTCTGAGCCTGCTAGGAATGACTTCTGAGTGTAACGCCTGAGCATTGCCGGGTATGACCCCCCCCCCCCCACCTCAAACAAATTTTTTTAAAGTGGTATCACCATGAAATACACAGTTACAAAGTTGTTAAAAACTGAGTTTCAGTCATATATTATTCCAACATTCATCTCTTCACCAGTGCACATTTCCTGCTACCAATGTTCCTAGTTCTCCTTCCCATTCCCCAGCTTGTCTCTGTGGCAGACATTTTTCTTCTTCTTCTTTCTTCTTCTTCTTCTTCTCTTCTTCTTCTTCTTCTTCTTTTCTTCTTCTTTCTTCTTCTTCTTCTTCTTCTTCTCTTCTTCTTCTTCTTCTTCTTCTTCTTCTTCTTCTATTCTTGCTTCTTCTCCTTCCTCCTCCCTTCCTCCTCCCTCCTCCTCATCTCCTCATCCTCCCTCTTCCTCTCTCCTTCTTCTTCCTTCTTCTTCTTCTTCTTCATTCTTCTTTTCTTCTTCTTCTTCTTCTCTCTTTCTCTCTCTCCCTCTCTCCCTTTCTCTCTCTCTTTTAGGCTGTGGTTACAATATTGCATATCTTTTGACCTCCCTTCAACACCCAGTTCTTGTCCCAGAGTGATCACTTCCAACTTCCAACTATCATTGTCATAGTTGGTCCCTGATCTGTCCTTACTGCATTCTTCCGACTGCTTCCTTGTAGTAACTTCCTACTGTGGACTAGTCCTGGCCCTCATTTCTGTTGTCCTTGTAATTCACATTTTCTTGAAAAATTTCATGCTATGTTTTCACTTCTACATCTTTTCATTGGGAAAATGTTCCAGTGGGAACCCTAATGAGACTGGCCTGGCTATAAAAGTATGGCCCCACACATGTGAAGTCTCTAGATTCTTAAATATTTAGTCTTCTGGAATTTCCAGAAGACTAAAATATTTGGATATTGCTGAAACAATTTTGAAATGTAAAACATGAAAAGCATTTCACAAGTGTTCCTCTCTTTGGATTATTTAAAATGCTTTTGGGAAATTGAACATTTTTGAGGCTTTTTAAAGACTAAGATAGAAGTTATGTCTTTCATTCCTGGTTTTTTGTCTAGATAATGCCATACATCTGGACTCTGGGTAACGGTAAAGCGATTTTCACATAAGAACTCTGGAATTTTCTGGTTTTAAAATCATTCTTTTATAAAAATAGAGTGTAAGGCTGGGGGAAAGGGCTAAAAGGGCAGACTACATGCTTTGCATAGAGGGAGGCCTGGGTTCAATCCCAGCACTATAAAAAAATTAAATTGTCTGGGGCCCGGAGAGATAGCACAGTAGCGTTTGCCTTGCAAGCAGCCGATCCAGGACCAAAGGTGGTTGGTTCAAATCCCGGTGTCCCATATGGTCCCCCGTGCCTGCCAGGAGCTATTTCTGAGCAGACAGCCAGGAGTAACCCCTGAGCAACGCTGGGTGTGGCCCAAAAACAAAAACAAAAACAAAAACAAAATTAAATTGTCTGGCATCGTAGCAAAACTGACTTGATTTACAAAAGTAGAATTAGTTACAAAATATGCAAAGCCTTTGTTATTTTAGTTAGGAAAGAAAAAAATTCATTTCTTCAGTCTGAAAAGAAGAAAAGGCCACATTCAAATCAATAGGGTGAAAATTTTGAAACAAATGTCCTGTGCAGAATAGTCTCAGAATATTTATTTACTCTTAGTTTAATTACTTTAGATATAAGTGACTCTTTTGTGGGGACTTGATCTGCTTAAATGTTAGGTGAAACCCAAAAGTGAGACCCATTGGCTTTAAGTTGAAGAGATAATACAACACTACTGCTCATAGGTAGCATATGATACAGGATACTAAGTGAAATGCAACCTCCTTTGTGTAAGATTCTGAGAACTTCCTGGGATATGAGATGAAGTCTAAAAGTTCTGGCTCTCTGTGCCAGACATTTAAGAAGTAGTATTGTGTGTTTCTAAAATGATTGTGATGATCTGTATTATCTATTATTATTTACTTTTACCTTTTTTTGGTTTTATTTGTGATCTTTTTGGATCACACTCAGGGGTACCAAGACTACTGACTATTTGCTTAGGAATTGCTCCCAGTGTGATTGAATCCAATTCCTGAATGCAATGCGTGAGCTCAGTTCCTTGAGTTCCATCTCCAGCTCAAGGATTAGTAGTACTGTTTAAACTAATATTTATAGGATTTTGTTCTAAGAGCTCTTCATATCTTCACTTACTCAATCTTTACAACAACCCTTGGATATCTTTAAACTCAAGAAAGGAATAATACAATTCATGCAGGGCCATGTAGACTTGGATGAGTAGGGAAAAGATGGGGTTTACATTTTATCTATCTCATGCCCGAGTCCAAGTTTTTAGCGACGTTCTTCTTTTTTTTTTTTTTAGCGACTTTCTAAGTGGCATTTCATAGGTTGTCCGTGCACCACTATTTTCTTTTTTCTTGGTTTCTTTAATTCTCTTTCTTTCTTTCTTTCTTTCTTTCTTTCTTTCTTTCTTTCTTTCTTTCTTTCTTTCTTTCTTTCTTTCTTTCTTTCTTTCTTTCTTTCTTTCTTTCTTTCTTCTTTCTTTCTTTCTTTCTTTCTTCTTTCTTTCTTTTCTTTCTTTCTTTCTTTCTTTCTTTCTTCTTTCTTTTTTTCTTTCTTTCTTTCTTTCTTTCTTTCTTTCTTTCTTTTCTTTCTTCTTTCTTTTTCTTTCTTTTCTTTCTTTCTTTCTTTCTTTCTTTCTTTCTTCTTTCTTTCTTCTTTTCTTTCTTTCTTTCTTTCTTTCTTTCTTTCTTCTTTCCTTTTCTTCCCTCCCTCCCAGTTTTCATATACATGCAAGGCATGTATATTACTGATGGGTCACATCATGTAACCTATCATTATTACCTTATTTTGTTTGATATATTTTTCTAATTTTTGCCTGAACACATTTTTTCTCTACTTATTTTCAGCCATATTGCATACAATGAAGAGTTGAATTTATCATGATAAACAAGCAAACAGACAGAAGAAACAGAATATTTTTTAAGATGCTAATAATAACTGGTGGTGAGGATATGGAGAAACTGAAACCGGGGTGTACTGCTGGTGGAAATGTAAAATGATATCATTGCTATGAAAAACAGTTTGGCATCTCTTCATAAAGTTAAACATAGAATTGCTATCCACCAATTCCACTTCTTGTTATAGATGCCAAAATAATGAAAGCAGGAACTCAAACAGATTTTTGAAACCAATGTTTTCAGCAACATAGAGACATCCCAGATGTCCACCTACAGATAGATATAAAATGTGATGTAGTCATATGGTAAAATATTATTTATATTTTGACAGGAAAAGGAAATCTGACACCTGCTTCTTCATGGATTGACTTTCAGTTATATTCTAAGTGAAACAAGGCAGACAAATACTGAGTGACTCTGCTGATATGAGGCACATGGAATAGGTAAATTCATAGAAACAATAAAATGGAATGGAGTACTAGGAACTTGGGTGGAGAGAGAATTATGGACAGTAATTGTTTAATAGGCTTAGGATTCCTAAATGGGCCAATGAAAAGTATTTGTTGCCATAGGTAATGGTAAAAGCTGTCTATATTAAAGCATTTAATGTGCTTGAACTGTAATATCTTTTCACTTAAAAGGTATACTTTAGGAATCTGAAGAGAATATAGTAAGGCACTTACTTTACATTAAGCCTCTTTAATTACAGGACTAACCCCAGAGCACAGAACCCAAACCATATATATGTTATACACACACATATAAAATAATCACGTTGCTTGCTTTTTACATTTTTATTAAAGCACTAGAATTTATAATACTGTTAATTATATTTTTCAGCATAGATCATTGCAACTTTATACCCATCACCAGAGAGACTCCTACCCTCCATCAATATCCAATGACCCCTCCAAGCCAGCCACCTCCATGTAAACTTAGTTCTATGGACAAAATTCCCAGTTCCAATGATTTTGACTATTTGTTGTTCTCTAAATATGCTTCTTTATATACTACATATGAGAGAAATATTTTTTATTATTTTTTTGTCTTGGCATATCTTCTTTTTATATATATTTTTTATTTTGTTTTATTGAAACAATTGCGATCTACAAAGTTCTTCATAGTTGAATTTCAGATTTACAGTGAATCAGGGCCATTCCTGTCACTGGTATCAACTTCCCTCCAGCAAGATCGCAGAATGCATACTATATACCATCACCCTTTGCCCTTTGATCTGCCAGTAGCTTTGGCTTGAATATTTAGTTCTGTCCTTTATTCTCCAACAAATCACCTGAGACCACTTGGCCCCTGGCCCCCATTCTTTTTTTTTTACTTTCTTCTAAGTTTTATACAAAAGTGCAGAAATATGAGGTAAAACAAAGTAATCTGTTTCCCAAGTTTCTATGAAAAAGGTGGGAGCCCCTATTAAAAAGATAAAAAAGAAAAAAAAGGTGTGTGTGTGTGTGTGTGTGTGTGTGTGTGTGTGCGCACACACGTCTTTTTCTCACATAGGTGCAGCAAAAGTTGGGGAAGAAGAGTAAGAAAAAAATTTTTGACCTAAAAATAGGGAGACCCTACCCATGAAGCATTCTGCCACAAGACCAACTACAGGCTCCAGCATACTAAGTTGTCTAACCCCAAAGTATTTAATAGTGATCCCAGTAAAAATTTTCAGTCATGGTTATTGAAGTCAGGTTTCTATAATTAAAGATCCTGGTTTTGCACAGATCCTATGTCAAGTCAGGGTGTCATGGAGCATCTTCTGGTTTCATCTCATCATTAGGTAGCAATGCAGGGAACCTTGACCTGAAAGCAAGTTGTTACTGTTTCCAAGTCTTCAGGATGTCAGATGAACCCACTCTGTGGCAAGTCAGTGCCAGGGCAGCATTAGAGCGACAGTGGACATCCTTGCCTAGTGCCAGATCTTAGTGGAAATGATTTCAGTTTTTCACCATAGAGAATAATGTTAGCTGCGGTATTTTAATAGATAGCTACTACTATCTTGAGGAAGGTTCCATTTCACTCCTATCTTTGCTGAGGGTTTTCATCATGAATGGGTGTTGGATTTTGTCAATTACTTTCTCTGCATCAATTGATATCATGTATTTTTTTATCTTACTTTTACTGATGTGCTGTATAATGTTGATTGATTTGCATATATAGAACTATACTTGCACTCCTTGGGATGAAACCCACTTGGCCATAATATATACTATTTTTGATGTGTTGTTGGATTTGGTTTGCTAAGATTTTGTTGAGGATTTTTGCCCTCCATGTTAGTAAGTATGACCGGTTTGTAGTTTTCTTTCTTTGTCTCTTTGGTAATGAGTGTGATATTTAGCCTTCATAGAAGGTATCTAGGGAGAATTCCCATTTTTTAAATGTGTTGGAAGAATCTAAAGACCAATGGTAGTAACTCTTCTCTGAATACTTGGTAAAATTAACCTGTTAATACTGTCTTTTTATTCTTTTTTTTTTTGTTTTTTGGGTTATACCAGGCTGTGCTCAGGGGTTATTCCTGCCTCTGCATCTAAGAAACCGCTCTCTGACATGTTTTTTTCATTATCATTTGTTTCAAGGAATCTCTTTATTTCTTCTTTTATTACCCTCTTTGATCCAGCTGTTGTTGAGTAGCATGCTGTTTAGTCTCCAGGTGTTAGAGTTTCTTCACATCTTCTTTTTTACAGTCAATTTGATCTTTGGTTGGTATATTCTTATATTTTGTAACATTTTGTAATTTAGACCTTGTGACCTAAAATGTGGATTATCCTAGAGAAAAGTTTCATGTGCACTTGAGAAGAATTTGTATTCTGAGGATTAAAGGTACTGTATGGGTCCTATTAGTTCCTATTTCTTCCAGTTTTACTCATTTAGGGTTCTTATGTCTTTGCTAATGTTCTGCTTAGTGGATCTGGTCTTGTGGTGATAAATGCTTGTTGAAATCTCCCCACTGTAGGGTACCCTATCTGGAGGACCCACCCATTTCTGGGGAGGGGTCCTTGGGAACCGGATAATAGGTGTGACCTTACCTGCAAGACCCGGCCACATTCCTGGGAGGGGTTCTTGGAATAGGTAGATAACCCGGAAGCCAGGGGATTAATGGGTCTTATGCCTTTTGGCCCTGCTGGGCGCTTGAGGAAGATGGCTGAAAAGAGTTTAGACGCAGGGGTAGCCTGGAATGGCTAAATGCTTTAAAAGGTTATGAGATAGGCCACACACACGTGGTGGCCAGGGCATGAATAAAGCTGATGGTTCCATAACTGCCTGCCTGGTGAGTGAGTCTTGATTACCCCGATTACCTGGGCCTGGAACTCGCCGGCTGAATGGGAGATGAAGCCACGGTGGATGGGGCCCTAAGCACAAAGGCCTCCCATCCATCGCCATCCAGCCCCATCGCTAATTATTTGATGCAAGACCCACTACTAAACACATTTTTGTCCATATGTTTCTCTTAAGTTTGTGAGCAAAAACCTTACCTTATTTTGCTCTGGCTTTAGGTTTGGTCAGTGTTTTCTCTATCAAGTTTTGCTCCTTGTGGGCAGCTAACTGGTTTGATTCCCACTTTTTGGTCCATTTTTTCCACTCTGTGTGGCATATCGATTGATGCATTTAATCATTGACATCAAGATTATTGTCATGGGCACTGGGAGAGATAGCACAGCGCGTTTGCCTTGCAAGCAGCCGATCCAGGACCAAAGGTGGTTGATCTAGAATCTCGGTGTCCCATATGGTTCCCGTGCCTGCCAGGAGCTATTTCTGAGCAGACAGCCAGGAGTAACCCCCTGAGCACCCGGGTGTGACCCCCAAACAAAAACAAACATTACTCTCCAAAACAAGTGAAAGCAGAGATAAAGTTATGGGACTATATTAAGCTTTTGCACCCTTAAAGGAAATAGTGACCAAGATACAAAAAGCCACCCACAGAAATGGGAGAAACTATTCACCCAATACCCATCAGATAAGGGGCTAATATCCAAAATATACAAGGTACTGTATATTAACAAGAAAAATATTTATTAACATACATAATATATTATATAAAATAATATATTAATAATATATTATATTAATAATATATAACAAGAAAAAAATCTAACCCCATCAAAAAATGGGGAGAAGAAATGAACAGACAATTCTTCAAAGAAGAACAACAAATGGCCAAAAGGCATATGAAAAAATGTTCCATATCATCAAACATCAGGGAGATGCAAATCAAAACAACAATGAGGTACCATCTCATGACACAGACTGACACACATCACAAAGAATAAGAATAATCAATGCTGGTGGGGATGTGAGGAGAAAGGAAGTCTTATTCTTTGTTGGTGGTAATGCTGTCTAGTCCATCCTTTCTGAAAAACAATATGAGATTTCTCAAAAAACTGGAAATTGAGCTCCCTTATAATCCAGCTACACCACTCCTAGGAACACAAGAAAACGATACAAAAACAAATGTAACACAGGGATGTTCATGTGTCTCTGCTGGAGGGATTCATGCCATGCCTGCAGAAGGAAAGGAAAGAAGAGAAGAGCGGGAGGAGCATAAGGGACTGGAGGGCTCTATAACAAAGGGGCTGAGATTGCTGAGTACTCTGCCACCCCCCCCATGGTCTCCACCTCTGACTTCACCTTATAATCCACACCATTATCCCCAAGGCCCTTCCCTTCATCTCCCATGTTGCTGGGGCTCCCTCCTCACTTCAAGATCACCCAGTACCCCACTCCCCACAACCCCAAGACAGGGGAAGTGGGGGAGGCAGCTGAAAGAAGAGGCTGAGTCACCTTTGATAAGTTCTGGTTCCTGGGTCTGAACTTGAGCTCGGCCCAGTCCCTGATGGATCTTCATTTCTAGGAATCCAGGAGAGTGACTGTGATTATTGAAGGCCCCTGGACACTCCCAGAGTTGCCCTGCAGGGTACTGGGGGATGCTAGTTTCTTCATTCATTCTTCTTCTTCTTCTTCTTCTTCTTCTTCTTCTTCTTCTTCTTTTTCTTCTTCTTCTTCTTCTTCTTCTTCTTCTTCTTTCTTCTTCTTCCTTCTTCCTTATTTCTTCTTCTTCCTTCTTCTTCTTCTTCTTCTCTTTCTTCTTCTTCTTCTTCTTCTTACTTCTTCTTCTTCTTCTTCTTCTTCTCTCTCTTCTTCTTCTTCTTCTTCTTCTTCTTCTTCTTCCTTCTTCTTCTTCTTCTTCTTCTTCTTCTTCTTCTTCTTTCTTTTTTGGTTTTAGGGTCACACCCAGCAGCACTCAGGGGTTACTCCTGGCTCTACACTCAGAAATTGCTCCTGGCAGGCAGGGGGACCATATGGGATGCCGGGGAATTCGAAACCCACTGAACTTCTGCATGCAAGGCAAACACCTCTATATTCATGCTATATCTCTCCGGTCCTGGGATGCTAGTTTCTAAGAGCCTCAGAAAAACAGGGAAAAAGGCAAAGGGCAATGATACACATAGGCCCACAGCCCTCCTCCTGCAGAGCCCTTTCAGAGACACAAACACAGTCTCTGGGAATCAACCATCATTTGGTACTGAGCCCTCAGAGCTCAGCAGTTCTATGCAAGTGGAGTCTGATCTCGCACACTTTGGACCTTTCCCAAACTCAAAGGCTGAGGAGTCTTGTTCTCTCTTTGTATGCATGCCTTCTCTGACTCCTCCCTAACTTTACTCCCATATTTCAGTACGTAAATATCATGCCTGGTTATGGAGATTCA
Source organism: Suncus etruscus (assembly GCF_024139225.1). Taxonomy (NCBI): domain Eukaryota; kingdom Metazoa; phylum Chordata; class Mammalia; order Eulipotyphla; family Soricidae; genus Suncus; species Suncus etruscus. Next base: position 107,224,416 of record NC_064854.1, on the reverse strand, counting down.
ACCCAGCATTAATAAGACAATGCAGAAGCACATTCTTGTCCTCTGTGAGTGGACACTCAGCTTCTTGCATCTCCTGATCCATACTCTCTCTCCTGACCTTAGAAAACTTAACCCATTTGATGTTTATGAAAGCCAGAAAAAGCATAACGATTTGAGGCCATCTTCCCTATGCCCAGCAGATGCCTATGAAAAGCTCACCTGAATCTCTCCTTGACCATAGATCAACTTCAATGTCTACCTGAAAGGGGAAGAACTTTCATGTCAAAATCACTCTCCATTTTTCATGTTGGGAAGCTACCTTTATTGGCTCATGGCTGGTGGTAATCTTTTTCAGGAATTGAAGTTAGCATGTTGTATTTATGCTTGAAATACTCAGATACCTAGATCACCCTTATGACCATTGAAAAAATTGCTTGAACGATGCAGGAATAGGACTCATTCCTGGGGCTTTTGTATTATCTAGGGAACAAGGAAGTGCTGAGGAGGTTCTCATAAACTCAGGGACACGGGTATCTTGAGAAGATTTAGATACTCTGTGATTACCATGCAGGGCCACATTGGGCACAGCAAAGTTGTTTTTCCACTGAGGTACATCTGTGATCCACAGTGGGGTTTATTAAGCAAGTGTCAGCAGGGGTAGTTAGTAGAAAGACAGGACTTGTGTGGTGGGACAACATCAGGCGTGGGTTGTGAGCATGGGGACATTCAGGGGGTCTGTTCAAGTTTTACCTGGGAAGAGTCATGAGCCACATCAGTGGCTGGAAGAAGATCTAGCGCTCCTTGACCTCACATTTCTTCCTGTCACTGTGCTTCAGCATATCACATGAAAAACCATCCCCTAAAGTGCCAAGGTCACAATGGGAAAACAAGGCAGAAACCTTCCACAACTTAGTGAATGAAAAAGGGAAGTTCTCTAAGATCCAACTAATATAGCAGTCACCTATGTAGCTCTTTGATACGGAAAAGAAAGGACATTTTTTGCAGGCAGGAAAAAAAAAAGTTCCCAACCTTTTCTTTTCCTCTATAGAAAGGAAATGTTAAGGATGTTTAAAGAACTTAGAAACACCGAAATGGACAGCCCAATAAGATTCAGAGGATCTGAGAGTTAGAAATGAGAAAGCTTCAAGCAGAAATAACAGAAATTGAAAAACGTTGGTGGGGGAAATGAAAAACTCATCAGATAGCCTCTCCTAGGAGAGTAACAGCTGAGGAGGGACTGGATCAGTGAGTGGAAAGATGAGCAGCACAACACCCTTCATACAACAGAAGAAGGTAGAAGAGAACCTTCAAAATTAGTGACCTAGAAGAGGGGACAAATAGTGTAAATAACCTGAATAGACAACATGGAACTTTGGATAAATTCAACAGAAAGAACAGAAGAATCATTGGGGCCCCAGAGCACAAAGAAGAAAAACTCCCTTGAAGCATCAAAGATCAAAGACATCACTTGCTGAGAAATTTGCAGAGCTGAAGGGTGTGTGTATCCCTATACTGGATGCCTAAAGAGTTTCAGCTAAAAAAGACCCAAACAAAAGCACCCCTCTACACAACATAGTCATAATGTTGAAATCCATAGATAGAGCGACAGACTGCTGAAAGCAGTAAGAGCAAAGAAGGCTATAACATGTAAGGAAGCATCCTTAAAATTGGCAGCAGACTTAACACAAGAAATCCTCCAGGCCCAAAGGCAGTGGTGCGATAGCATAAAAAAAATTTCAATAAAATGAACACTGTGCTGAGAACAATTTATGTGGCCAGAATTGCATTCAGGTTTGAGGGAAGGATATACACCTTCATGGATAAATAGCAGCAGCTCAGGAACTTTACAAACTCAAAAACAAACTTGAGCAAAAGAACTGAACAAGCAAGACAAACTCAAAAAGCATACTAAAAGTATACAAAAGGACACCAAACATCTTCAAAAAGGTGTCACAAAACCCCATAACAATAATTTCTCTCAATGTTAATTGAGTAAATTCACCAAGAAACAAGCCACACAGAGTGGAAAAATGGATCAGAAAGTTGAACTCAACATTTTGCTGCCCACAAAAAGAAATTTGAATAGTCAGAGCAAACAGTGACCCAGAGACAAAGATTGGAAGACAATCCTCCAAAGGCAAGTGACATCTTATAATAGTTTCTTGCCACCCCACCCAAGTAAGCAATGGAAAGGATAGGGATCTTTGGGGGGGGGTGTATTGGTCCCCACATATAGGCTTATGGGATATAGTTATAGAAAATGGCCTTATAGGGCTGGAGAGAACACTGTGGTGAGATTGTTTGCTTTACATGAAGCCTACCTGGTTTGGTCCCCATGCAGCCTAAAACCCATAGTGAATAATCTCTTGAGGGCCAGAACCAGGAAGTAATCCCTGAACACCACCACCTATAGTCCACTATAAAAATCCTTGCTGCTGCTACACACCAACCCACTAAAATGAAATTTTCCTTCCAAAAGTAGTTTTTCATAGCCTTAATTATACACAAAGCTCTGTAGACAAATATACTAAACTCAATTCTATAGGAGGTTGCCTAGCAGCTGAAACCCTGTACCGAGTACGAATGGATTACCTCTGCCTACCTCAATGACAAGGTCATAGGTCCTTGAAACAGCAACACCCATCAGCATCAGCATATAGTGGAATGAATTTAGGCTCAGACTATAAAGATAGAACAGGAATTCCTATCTATTCAGTCATCTTTCTCCAATGATAGCATACACAACTGCATTTTTAAAAATGAGGAAATTAAGCCTGGGAGATATTGCATCAGGAACAGGTGTTTGCCTTGGATGTGGCAGAGCAGGTTCCATCCTGTGGCACACCATATAATTCTAGGAGAATTGCAAGGAGGGATGCCTGAGATCAGAGGACAGGAGTAAGATCTGACAGAGCATGCAGGTGTGGTTCCAAACAAAATGTGAATTAATTATTTTAAAGGAATTCTGATATGCTGAGTATACTGGTTTATTCAACTGGGGTCTACATTTACTCATAGGTGTTATTATAAAAATTTTTGACACAAAAGGGAATGAAATAATGAGACACACATACACAGAGATTAGGCTGGTGTAACAACAAACCAAAAACAATTGAGTATTTAAATATTGAAAAAGGCAAGGGCCAATGTATCAAGTGATTTATTTTTTCCTCTAGTCTAGAGAGTAGAACCCCATTATGCTTTAAAAATGTTCAGAGACAAAAAACAGCATAGGCAACTCAGAAACTATTGTAAGGTAAATGGCACTGAAAAAGCCTAACACAAATGTAAATATGTAAATGCATGTTGCAGCACATATTCAGATGTGAACTTGCCCCATTATCACAAAGAAACTTTAACTAATCCGTTATACCCCATTTCATGCTCCCTCAACCATGACAGCTGAAATCTACCTGATCTATTCTCCCAACACTACAACTTGTTACATCTGAAGATCCCTAAATGGGGTTAGAGTGATAATACAGAGGGTAGGGTGCTGGCCTTAACACAGACAACCTAGGTTCAATCCCCAGCATCTCACATGGTCCCCTGGTCCCAGTATAAGTGATTCCTGAGCACATGGCCCATGAGGCTAACCTTTAAGCAGGTCTGGCCCAAACAAAAGCAAGCAACACTATAAGATGCCAATAATGCTAAGTACCTTTGCAATGTCTTGGCAACAATCACAGAACTAGAAATAGTAGGGACCGCAGTAAACATAACAAAAAGCAACCCTAGGATTTCACTTGAAACTTGAATACAAATAAAGCAAATAACTCTACGATCATCAGCACAACATCTTCCCCAGGTCTGCAGGAAAGCTTTCCTAATAATATTCTCCCTGGCTTGAGAAATATATAGTACCGGAACAGCAGGCTAGCACACTTGACTTGTACACATCTTGCCCAGGGATCCCAAGTCTACCAAGTACTGCTAGAGGTGATCCCAGCCCATAGAGCCAGGAATCAGTGTTGTACAACCACCATGTGTGGCTCAAAAAGAAAACCCCAAATAAATAACAATAACAACAACAACAACAAATCATCCAAGGAGTATCTCTGAAATCTGGAGGTAGGAGACAGAGTGTGATGGTTTTTTCCACTCTGAGCAGTAGTTTCATTTCCACCTGGGCGGGATAGCAAGTTAACAGAATTCAGACACTGTTGCATGTGTTGCATGTTTAAAAGGCCAGTTAGGGGCCAGAGAGATAGGAGAGGGCCTGAGGTGCTAGACAAGCTTAAGATGCTTGCCAACCATGCTTTGCTCCTCAACATGCCAGGAGTATGCCTCCAAAAATAACATAACATACCATTTCTGGTGGTCGATGTTGCATAATAATATTTAGGCAATAAATCTTTTCACCAGGTTCTTTTGTGAGGGTGCCAGGGTTGGATATCTCACTCAAATTGAAATGGACCTTTTTTGCAGGGTTCAGAACAGTTTAGGTGGCCCTAGTTGGAACAATAGTTCTGCTTCCATTTGTCTTATGAAGGCTTGCTCTTCTCAAGTACAGAGTTTAGGGTCCAATATTTCCTAAAGAAGTCAATAACAAAGCAAAACCAATGACCCATGGTCTGTATAGTCAGCCAGGTTAGAGTTCCTTGTGGCTGTTCTGAGTACAGGATCCATTTTTTTTCTTTCCCTCACTTTTTAATAACACTGTGATTTAGCAAGTTGTTCCTGATATAGTGATTTCAGGCATTAAATATTCAAACATCAATCCCCACTACCGGTGTGACCTTCCATTTACTACTGTTCCCGATCTCCCACACCCCTGCCCCCACAATAGTCTTTTTCCATAGAGGCACAAACACATTTATTTCATATTGCTTGTTACAACATAAAAGCAAATGCAACTCTCAACTTAGATCAACACAAATCAATTTGAAATGATTGTCATCTCTCTTTATGGTGTAAGTAAATTCGTGTCTAAGGACTTACTGGGCTGTGGATGGTGCTAGCTGAACTTTCTCTGTTACTGTGTAGGCTCAGGGTTCAAGGTAGATTGCTAAATTCTCTTTCCCATCACATTTCCTGAGACATTATTGGGCTAGCACTACGACACAATATTGAGGTGTTACATAGCTGCACACTGCTGTTGCAGGTCAGGATTTTAGGGATTTTTAGACCTTAAACACATTTTGTGGTTTGGGATTAGGTGTAATCTCAGAGCTGGGCCTTTCTATTGGAAGGTTTAGGGTGTGGCAATGGGCTGATGTGTTTCCTGCAGAAGGAGGAATCTGCAGTCCCCTTCCCTTGTTAGAATGCCACAGAAGTAGCATCCAGGACCAGGAAGTATTGGTTAGAGTCTAGTAGAGGAGCCTGGCCATTGTTCTTCCGGGAAGATGACAGTGGGAGTGAGCCCTGCTGAGCATTGCTGTGGGCTAGTGGGTGTTGCAGGGGCTTGGCCCAATCCATTTCAAGAGGAAAGACCTCTAGCCTTGTCGTTCAGTCTCATCTGAGATGATATAATTGCTCATATAATTTGATTTCTGTCACAGAGATAGGCCGTTTCTGTCAGAGGGGTGTAGGTGTGACATTCTATTGCTGTAGTTCATGTACAAAGGGGAATCTTCACCACCGCCATTCTGAGATTGCCACAGAGTAACAGACTACCTGGGAAATATCATCAGTCATGATTTCTTCTGGAGCTTGGTGAGGAACCAGGCCTTTTTTTTGTTTGTTTGTTTTTTTTTGGGCCACATCCGGTGGTGCTCAGGGGTTACTCCTGGCTATCTGCTCAGAAATAGCCCCTGGCAGGCACGGGGGACCATATGGGATGCTGGGATTTGAACCAATGACCTTCTGCATGAAAGGCAACCGCCTTACCTCCATACTATCTCTCCCACCCCCAGGCCGGTTTTTTTTTTTTTCCAGAGGATCTAGTCTAAGAAATGTTTTAAATGTTTTGTGTGTTTTGTTTTGTTTTGAGATATGTATTCCTGAAGCACCCACAATACCTAGGAAATAAATACTCAATGGGGAAAAACTAAAAGCCTTTCCTCTAAGATCTCACACAAGACAAGGTTGCCCTTTCTCTCCACTGCTATTCAACATAGTATTGCAAGTATTTGCCAAGCAATTTGCCATAGCAAACAATGATAAAATGGTGCTGTATTTAGAAAATCCATAAGACTTTACCTTCTAGAAACAATAGACTGGTATAGGAAAGTGGCAGCTACAAAATTAACACAGAAAAATCCATGGCATTGTGTTATAAAAATAATGAAAAAGAAGGGACATTACAAAACAACCTCAGTCACTATTGAACCTCAGAAAAATCAAGTACCTTGGAGTCAACTTAACTAAACAAGTAAAATACCTATACAAAGGAAACTACAAAACACTGCTTCAAGAAATAAAAGAGGACACGAAGAAATGGAGCCAGATACCCTAATCATGGATTGGGAGGATTAACATCATTAAAATGGCAATACTCCTTATAGCATTGTACAGATTCAATGCATTTCCTCTAAGGATACCCCATGACATTCTTCCAATGAAGTGGATCAAACACTCTTGAAATTCATTTGGAACAATAAACACCTATGAGTAGCTAAAGTAACCCTAAGAAAAAAGAAGATGGGAGGCATCACTTTCCCCAATTTTAAATTGTATACAAAGCAATATGCATCGAAACAGCATGGAATTGGAATAAAGACAGACCCTCAGATCAATGGAATAGACTTGAGTATTCAGAGAATGTTCCCCCGATATACAACCAATTAATCTTTGATAAAAGGGCAGGAAACACAAAATGGAGCAAGAAGGCCTCTTCAACACGTGGTTTTGGGACAAGGTGGTCAGCCAATATGCAAAAAAGTGAACTCAAACTTCCATCTAACACCATCCATAAAGGTCAAATCCAAAAGGAATAAAGATCTTGATATCAGACCTGAAACCATTAGATATATAGAGGAACATGTAGGTAAAACACTAAATGGCATTGAGACCAACAAAAGGCATCTTCAAGAAGGAAACATCACTTTCCAAACAAGTGGATGCAGAGATAGGTTGATGGGTTTATATTAAACTGAGAAGCTTCTGCACCTCAAAGGAAATAGTGAGTAGGATACAAAGGCCACGCATAGAATGGGAGAAACTATTTACCCAATACCCATCAGATGAGAGGCTGATATCTAAGATATACAAATTCCTGAAAGAACTTAACAAGAAAAAAAATTAACTCCATCAAAAATGGAGATAAGAAATGAATAGACACTTCCTCAAGGAATTACAGATGAAAAATGCTCCACATCACTAATCATCAGGGACATGAAAATAAATGAGGTTCTATCTCACATTACAGAGACTGGCACACATCACAAAAACCAAGAACATTCAGTGCTGGTGGGGATGTGGGGCGAGAAAGATAACTCTCATTCACTGTTGCTGGGAATGCCATTTAGTCCAGCCTTTCTGTAAAAGAATATGGGAGATTCCTCCAAAAAACTGGAAATTGAGCTCCCATATGATCCAGCAATACCACTCCTAGAGATATATGCTAGGAACAACAAAAACACCAATACAAAAATGCTGTCTGGTCCATTGCAGTGCTATTTATAATAGTCAGGCTCTGGAAACAACCCAGATGACTGACATTAGATGAATGGCTAAAGAAACTGTGGTACATATCCACAATGGAATACTATGCAGCTCTCAGGAAAAAAGAAGTCATGAAAATTTTCCTATACATGAATGAACATAGAAACTATTAAATCTGAGTAAAATAAGTCAGACAGAGATAGACACAAAATAGTCTCACTCATCTGTGGACTTAAGAAAAATAAAAAGCAGTATGTTAATAATACACAGAGACAATAGAGATGAGGACTGAAAGAACTGGCCCATGTTCTGAAGCTTACCACAAAGAATGGTGAATGCAGTTGAGAAATAACTACACTAAGAACTATCATGAAAGTGGAAATGAATGAAAGAAATAAAATGCCTATCTCGAATACAGGCATGGAGTGGGGGAAGAGGGACATGGGGGCATTGGTGGTGGGAGAACACGCAGTGGAGAAGGGGGTGTTCTTTTTATAACTAAAACCCAACTACAAACATATTTGTAATCATGGTGCTTAACTAAAGACATTATAAAAATAATTTTATTTTTGTCTACTAGATAAGTTAGGTCCTGTCTTTGTTTTTAGAACCTTGGTATATGAATTACTTTGTTTTATTTTATATTTTTGCATTTTTTATAAAATTGAGGAATAAAAGAGGATAGGGTGTCAGGGGCCTAGTGGTCCTCAGGTTGCATTGGTGGAAATAAATAAGGTCATAATTTAACACCAAGGCAAAGTCAGCAACAATAGAATCAAGAGACCCAAACTATAACAATCTAAACTTAATATGGGCCAGTTACACTGGCAGGCCAGGGGTTAAGGGTGGTGGTAAAGAATGCAGCTGGGAACTCTGGTGAAGAGAGGTTTACATTGGTGATGGGAATGACCCTAAATCACTATCACTGTACTCCTGAAATCCATATATTTGTAAATCACAATGGTTTCAATAAAATAAAGAGGTGTTATTCTAATATAGGCTTCGTGTCAAAGATACTCCAGAATAGTAATGTTTTGATATCTGCATTGTAAGTAAATTATTATAAAACAACATAAAATCATCTAAATAGGCATAGACATTCAATATAAATGAAACATTAGTTTATTATTGAAAAAGTATAAAATCCCTTCCAGGCTAGGACTAAACAGGCTTTTCCTAATCTAATGGTGGAGGGCAACATAAAGGCCATGAATGAATGCCATACTCAATGGCAAGTGATAAAAAAGTTTGTCTTGTCCTTTATAGATGTCCTTTTAATGCTTCTTCTAAAACTTGTTTCAAGATTATGAGTTCCTTAAGCTATTGCCTATGAAGCTCAAGATTCCTTCAAATCTGAATGATGGTCTCCCACTATTTCCTACTGCTTTGCAGAATCTCTTTTGATAGAATTGCTATGAATCTTATGAGCTCTCCTTTGCATGAAAGTTCCTTTCTGGATTTTTACTGCTTTCAATATTTTATCTTTAGCTTTGGCTTTTATTATTCTTATGTATGTTTTATGAGAAAGAGAGAAAGTGAAAGAAAAAGAGAATGAGAAAGAGAAAGAGACAGGAAAAGGATAACTAAGAGTTAAATGAGAGGAAACAATGACTGAGACAATGAAACTGATTTACTTTTGAATTTTATTCAGATAACTATTTTTGTTATCTATTTCAATGTTTACATAGACATAACTGGGCTGTTAACTTTAGAGATACATATATGTGAATTGCACCAGATGTTTACCTACCTATGTAGTTATAAATAATTGTTACTAACATTAAAAATATAAAAAAACATTAAACCAACAATAATGCCTAAGCAGAATACATACAGATGCATAAATGATTCTTGTAGGGGTATACCATCAAGAGCTATACTTGCTGTGGGTTTTTGTAATGGTCCATTCATAGACACAGATAAAATAGACACCCTAGTCAGTGGTTCATGTCTGGGCAGGTGTTACTGGCAATAGATTGTGTCACCTTGACCTTCAAAATGATAAGTGCTTGCCAACTTAACCAAAAGAATAACTTGTAGACTACATACAACCGTTGTTTTGACTAAAGAAAAACATTATATAAGGAAGAGTTGTTCAACTTTGCTGAGGATAAGTAAAGCTTACAAAAACTCAGTGTAATATGAGTAACCAGTTACGGACACCAAAGAATTAAGATGGACCAAGTACAGAATGTACAGAAAAAGTACAGAAAGAACTAACTTCATTATGAGTCATGATGTTCAGAAAACAGACCCATGACTTTAGAATGAAGGAGTGGCCTCCAGCTGACAAAAGATTGATGAAACTTGAGGAAAATCCAAATTATATTCTTGTAGGCCTACTGTTTGTGATAATAGAGTTAATGGTAAATTCTAGCAAGCACTTTTTAACCTAACCTTACAGTAGATCAACTCTCAGTGTCTCTATCCTCTTCCATATACACTAGGGCCTTTCAGTAAAATTCAGATGAAAGAAACATCTGCTCATCGTCATTAGAACCTCTGAGTACTCTGTTTCTTTCTTGTAGGTCCCTTCTCTTTTCTTTAGAGTACTAATTACAGTTGGTAAAATTTCTTTGTATTTAAGCAACTATATGCTTAATGCCAACCATCCACTACGTTTTAAGTATAAAAGAGACCATGTGAATCTTAAATATCTAAATCTGAAGATTCAGAATTTTCAGAATATGGCAGATAGGTAACTTTCTACCTATCAATTTTTTGAGGACCTACTATGTAGCAGGCTAACAACCTGTTAATCTGCTGTTAAACTGCTGCATTAGTAGTTATATACCCCAATAAATAATTTTATTTATTATTTTTTCAGTAAATAATTTGTTGAATGAGAACCAATTCATCAGAACATGCTTACTGTTGCTTGAGGATTTAGTTGAAGATATAAAGCCACAGGCATTTTTTAGAATACTAAGTCAATTTTATTAGTATCTAAATGCCTCGTTAAATTCTAAATTCACAACAATGGGGGGGGGATTCTATTAGTTAGTTAACTTTTATTTATGGTTTAACGGGATTTTCCCAAGCAGATGGGAAGGTAAGCTAGCCTTTTAAGTAGATTTATATAAATCTGTATGGTCAAAATATACAAAGTAGATCTATAATTTTATTTTTTCTTTAATTTTATTATTCTCCAACTCATCATGAACAACAATCAGTCTAGTACTCGGCAACAGGAGGTGTAGAATGAACTGCGACTATAAGCAATAATTGACACAGAATCCCTTAAAACTCCCATTAGGCCCACATTCTCAAGAAAGCCAACACAGGAAGTGTTGCAAAGAAAGACAGTCTTTTTTTTTTTTTTTTTTTTAACCATATGTCTTTTCTAACCATTGCTTAATGTTTGTAAATCCACCTTATTCAGGGCAGCCAAAACTTTTTTTTTTTTAAAAGACCCATTTTTTTATTCTCAAAGCAATTCAAGATACCAACCCCTATAAATGTCATGAGAGGAAATAAAGATTGAAACAGATAGTCAGTGGAAAGAGTTTGTGCAAAATAGTTGTCATATAACCTCATGTTCAGTCAAACTATTGGTGAGGCTTATGCTGGGAGAGAATCTTAAAAATATCTTCAGTCTTGGAACTTGTACTAATTATCATAGACTCTGTGGCCAAAACATTTGGAGAATACAGATCTCCAGCAGGTTTCATTAAAATATGAAACGAGAAACTGATACTTATTTAACAATGGCTGCTTCTAAGAGAGTTGGGTCTAATTGTCAGATCTTAGCAATTAACCGCATAGCTAAGCCTCGATTTTGTCCTCCTTTTTTATGCTAGTCCTTCTTGTCTGGGTAATTGCATCAATCCTATACTTGGTCTTTGCTTGTATCCCCAGAGTCACAGCTGTGCAAAAAGGGATGTCCTTTAATGATTTCCTTTGAATGGCTTTCCATCGAGGGAGGAAGAGGGCCCCTCTTGTTCAAATACAAAGGAACCATCCATCCACCAAGACCTTTCTTCTCTGTAAAGTATCTCTTGAATTTCAAAGGAGGACTTGGAATTTCTCAGTCCCAAACTTAAACTGCCGCCTTATGTAGCGCGGCAGTTTATTTTCTTTGTCTCTTTAAGACGAAGTCACTACAGACCATGAAATAACTGTTCTTATTTTTCTTGGGTTCAGAACAAGACCAGATTCCAACCTGCTAATGCTCGCCATTTCACAGTAAACCAAGCAGTTTATGGCAATCAGCTCAAGAACATACTTTTCCTTCCAAATAAGAATATGGCTACTAACAGCAACAGCTGTATTTTGCTAGTCAATCCTCATGTTAAAGATTTACAGTTTTAAATTCTGTCACTTGGCTTGCCAACTGTTCTTCTTCCTGGACTGCCCCAGTTGTTTTTGAGGGGCCTTGAAGTGGTTTCTTAGCTATTTAAACTCCCCCTGAATGACAATGCATCCTTAGAGTGGGACCAAGAATGGAATTCCCTGTTTATATCCACAAGACTTCTCTGCTCTCCTTCTTTTAAACATATGCAGAGTCACCGCAGAAACTGGAACCAGATTAAAAGAAATCCTGGCTTTTAAGGCAAGTTTGACAAACGTGAAACTGGGGGCCCAGCTTCGCACTTTCTGCCTGGTTCCCTTTCCGTGTTATGTGATTCATTTGTGCTAATCCATCACCGATTCATCATGCTCGTCCGTCAGAACCTTCAAAGCAAACTCCACAGCTGCTTTTGCCATTTATCAGTGGGAAATAAAAGAGAAAGGAGGAAAGTAAGGAAAACACATCACCAAGTTCTGGGGCCTGGGATAATGGGTGTGAAAAAAGGGTGGAGGGTAAGCTTATCTAATGAAACCCAGAGCCTTCCTAGGACATGAATTCTTAAACAAAGGATTAAAAGTGAGTGCAAGACAGGCAGCCAGGCTGCAATAAAGTTGCAGTGAAAAGTCCTACAGAAACAAAAGGTTTAGTGGGAAACTAGAATATTGTGGACAGAATAATATCTACTCTGGAGGACTTCAAAACCTACCCGTAGTGAGGAAATTTGTTCTGTGACTTGCTTTGACTTCTTGCAATTTAATAGAGGTGTTGGGTAGGGAGGCCAACATTTAACCTTGGTGTCCTTCCTTATAGACTGGGAAATGACTGAGCTAGCCATTTATTGTGCTCATTTTCATAGACGTGAGTCTCGTATTGAAACATGGGAAGTAGTGTTAGTCTGAAATCGGTGATGCCACAAGTCTTGTTCTCATCTCTGAAGATCCAAAACAAGAGTTAATTGGAAAAAAAAACTTCCGGTTTTAAGATCAATGTGTATAGAAAGCACAACGTAACTATAGGCTAAACTGATGTCTGACATAGTTGCTGAGAATGTATCTCGAGTTCGTTTCAAAAGGGAAAAAGCTCTCTCTCTCTCTCTCTCTCTCTCTCTCTTTGTATTTATTTTTCAGTACTGGGGATTGAACTCATGGCCATACACATATGAAGTAGGTACTGTACTGCTCTTCCAACAATCCCTGCCCACCTTTAAAAAAATTGTCTCTATGTCTTGGTTCTATTGTGCTAAGCATTTCACAATATATAAAACCAAACCCCAGAATAGTCTTGACAATGTTAACAAATTAGCAAGTGTTTTGTGACTTCGCCATTTTACCTCTAGGAATTCAGTCTATAAATTTATGATCCGTGGCAATGTTACACGGAAAGAGTACATGATCCCTGTGAGAGCAGAAGGCAGCTGACGTGTTCTTTAATAGTGATGTTATAGGTGCTTATTAAAAAGGAGGAGGTGGGGCAGGAGAGATAGCACAGCAGCAGGGCGTTTGCCTTGCAAGCAGTCAACCCAGGACCAAAGGTGCTTCAAATCCTGGAGTCCCCTATGGTCTCCCATGCCTGCCAGGAGCGATTTCTGAGCACAGAGCTAGGACTAACCCCTGAGTGCCCGATGTGACCCAAAACCAAACCAAACCAAACCAAACCAAACCAAAACAAAACAAAAGGAGGAGGTAAAATATATAGTATTTGTGGAATATATTTTGTTACTGTGGGAATAATCAGAAATAAAAAGGGACAGGGGCCCAAGTGTTAGTGCAGCGGTAGGGCATTTGCTTTGCATGCGACTGACCCAGGACGGACCACAACATATGGTCCCCCGAGCCTGCCAGGAGCAATTTCTGAGCACAGAGCCAGGAATAACCCTGGTGTGTCACTGGGTGTGGCCCACCCCCCCCCAAACAAAATAAATAAAAAGGGACAAACTATCAATTCAGGTACTGACATAGGTTAATCTTCAAAGCAAAACATTGTATACTCTTATTCTATTTGTTGAAAATGTTAGAGCAGGCAAAGCTATTTGTGGTTGAAAATGAACAATAATTGCCTTTGAGGATGCCAGGGGAGGACTAGATGGATAAAACATCTAGGAAAGCTTCTGGGGTGATGTGAGTATTTTGTATCTTCACAGGAGTTTGGATTACACATTGAATTATTAAAACTCAGTGATGCATATAGGAGGACTATACCTTATTAAAACTAAGAACATTTAAGGAAGATAAATGCAATTTTACACAGAAAGAAAAGCACGTTTAGGGACTGGAGCAACAGCACAGTGGTAGAGAGTTTGTCTTGCATTCAAACAAACCTGGACAGACCTGGGTTCGATCCCCAGCATCCCAGATAGCCCCTTGAGCCTGCCAGGAGCAATTTCTGAATGTAGAGCCAGGAGTAACCCCTGAGCACAGCCAGATGTGGCTCCAAAACTAAAAAAAAAAAAGAAAGAAAAAAAAGAAAAACACCTTTAACACATATTGAACTTTAGTAAACCATATACAGTACTTGTTGAAGTATTTATGGGAAAATGTATTGATGTCATTACTTGACCTTAAAATGCATCACAAATATTATGCACTAATGGATCAAAAGAAGGAACACAGATAAGATATCTTTTATCTTTATTTTGAGAATGTCAAGATAGATTGATTACTGATTTTTTTTGTTTTGTTTTTCGGGCTACACCCATTTGATGCTCAGGGGTTACTCCTGGCTAAGTGCTCAGAAATTGCCCCTGGGTTGGGGGGACCATATGGGACGCCAGGGGATCGAACCGCGGTCCTTTCTTGGCTAGCGCTTGCAAGGCAGACACCTTACGTCTAGCGCCATCTCACCAGCCCCGATTATTAATTTTTTGAAAAAGAATATATAATATATAATAATAAATATATATTAAAAATAAAAAAAAGAAAAGAAAAGGATAAGGCCTTCCAATTCTTACCACAGGCTGTGTTCTTTACACTGACTGTATAGAAAGGGGAGGTACAGTAAATGCACCCCATATACACCTCAACACAGGCCCTTTGCCTGGTCTGTATTGTGAATTGGGGGACAAAATATTGAGATTTTGTTGGTTCAAGACTGTATTTATTTTAGGGGTACAATTTCACAGCACCTTAAAATATATGCTATTATATACACACACCATTCAAGTACAGATATTCCCCTAGAACTCTTTTGTTGACCCTCTCAAATATGGGTCTATTTGATAAAATACAATTGAATATTAGTGATAAAACCTTTCTGGTGAGTTGATTCACAAATATAGTCAGGCTACTCTATTTTGAAATAGGCTGTTCTGTCCTGAAAATGTTAATTAGGTTTTGGGGAGAAATTAATGAGAAAGACATTTGTCCTGATAGAGATTATTAGCAGTTTTATTGTTAATTTAAAAACTAATGATTTGAGGAGTTTTAGGAATAGATCAGTAACTTTGAGTGCCTGTAGTGAAAGTGCAAGGCAGGGGCCAGAGCAATAGCACAGCAGGTAGAGCCTTTGCCTTGCATCTTGCAGGCAGCTGACCTAAGTTCAATCCCCAGCATCTCAAATGATACCCATAGCCTGCCATGAGTAATTTCTGAGTGCAAAGCCAAGAGTAACCCCTGAGTATTGCTGGTGTGGCCCAAGCCCCTTCTCCCAAAAAAGGAAGTCAATGCAGTGCTGGGGACTGAGCTGAGTTTGGCTGTGTGGAAGGCAAACACTTTATTTCTCTGGTCCTACTTGGAGGTATGTGTGAGCACCACAACCAAAGGGGTGCGATCTTTGATGAGCACTGTAGCTCAAAATGCGTAAGTAGTTTGGCCAGGTAGTGACTCTTGGGAACCCTACAAGGACAACACAAATAAGCAATGCAAAGAAAGAAATGTGACTCTTGGAGGCTCTGGGGGTAAGTGTTTGAGCACCACAACTTGATGTGTGATCCCTGGCATGCACCACTGCTTAATGTGGTACCATGGCTCAGGCAAGTCCTTGGTCATTTTAATGATGAAAACAACAACAGTGAAGGGAAGGAAAGAAAGGAGGTGAATCAAAAACAATTGTAGACAACCATATTGCCAATGAAGAAAAAAAATGATTGAATATATAGGAGTATTTGTTGCTATATACATATATGTAGACAAGTATATAGGGTTTTATATATATATAATATAGTATAAAGGTTCCTCCCTCCCTCCTTCCTTCCTTCCTTCCTTCCTTCCTTCCTTCCTTCCTTCCTTCCTTCCTTCCTTCCTTCCTTCCTTCCCTCCTTCCTTCCTTCCTTCCCTCCTTCCTTCCTTCCTTCCCTCCTTCCTTCCTTCCTTCCTTCCTTCCTTCCTTCCTTCCTTCCTTCCTTCCTTCCTTCCTTCCTTCCTTCCTTCCTTCCTTCCTTCCTTCCTTCCTTCCTTCCTTCCTTCCTTCCTTCCTTCCTTCCTTCCTTCCTTCCTTCCTTCCTTTCTTCCTTCCCTTTTTTTCTTCTCTCTTTCCATCACATCTGAGCAGAACTTGATCTAGCTGTTCTCACCTGTATTGAAGCAGCTCACTACATCTTTGGTCATAGTACTATATATAATCACCTCGTCCTTTCCACACAGGGCACATGGGCAGACTTCTTTATTTTTCTGTGCTCTTTTTCTGGTTGCCTAAGTCCCCTTTGCCCTGTGAACAGAAAAGCTCTTCTGAGTGGTAATGTATCCGAGAGCAGCCCTCAGCCACAACTAGTAAAAAATGATTTGTTTTTCTCAGCTTTTCCACACTTGGATACCATAGTCTTTCCCCACTTCCTCAGTAGAATCTGGGGAGAGGTTTGGCTTTGATTAATTCAGTTGTAGAACTTGGTTAAGTCCCAGGTCTTTGACCTCAAAGCCTCAGTCTCACCAGAGGGAAGAAGTGCTTGCCTCATTTTCTTCTCAAGACCACAAAAGTATTACTTTGACTGATAATCTCACTATTTCTAATTGCATATGATATTCTCATTTGAAAATTACATTGGCTTTCATTCTCTATCAAAATGTCTCATTCATATTTCTAGACTAGGGTTATTTTCTACCTTTACACTGTTTTATATGCACCAACATTAATATTCTTGATGTTGTAAAGAATCCAATAAACAGATGTCAGTAAGTCTGGTTAGAACAAAAACAATTTCCTCTAAGACAATTTCTAAAGACTTTTTAACCTTTAATCCTTTATGGTACTATACATGCTTGGTACAGCTAATCTCCTATGTCCCGTTTTCACATTCTTCACTTTTTACGTTTGATAAATTAGTGGAGGTTTTTTTTTCCCCCCAGAGATCAAATCTGAAGAAATACTGTGGCAAGGTCAAATTTTTCAGCCTGGATGCTGCCTTTCTCTTAAGATGCAATTTCCCTTCTTTAAGAAGAATGAAGTTAGATCAAGGTAGATCTCTGTGAATGACTCAGATCCTAAACTTCTTAGTTTGGGGAGTCCAAGTACCAAGATAATTTTCACAGTGGGATTAGTTGTCCAGATGGTTTTAGCACAATTTTCTTGGCATGCTTGTAAGAGCACAGGAATTTTCAGAGGAAATAAGAGAACTGAGTCGTCAGGAAGAGTGTAGGTGGAGAGTGTTAATTCATAGCTGAGATGTCAGGGAAAAAAAAGCCTAAATTCTACAAAATGGCACTGGGCAGCTGAATTGGGTTTTGTCTAAGTTACAGTGTTATTTTCCCTTCTTCCAAAGCAGACTTTTCCCTCTGCAATCTGGGTGACACCTGGTTCTTTTAAGAAAGAGAGAAGGAAAGAAGGGACCAGAGTGGAACACACAGTTTCCTGCTATTGGAGATGCACAGGTAGGCTAAGACAGGACAGCATTGCCAGAAAACTCTTGTATGGCTCTTTGGCACGAGCTAGAGAGAAAGAAGGTCTATTAAAACAATGCCAATTCAAGAAACCGTTCAACCTAGAAATACTACACGGGCAGGCAAGTCTTTGATAATCTCTTTCTGCTTTAAAACAGGAAGAAAGGCAGAAATCAAAGATGGCCTCCAGAATTCTTCTAGTGTATGCAGGAATTTATCATCTGGAATTAAGGTTCCAAATCATCTGCCCTTAAGATATGATCAGGCCTGGCCCTGAGACTAATATAGTTTAGGGTGCCTGCCCTGACCGCAGATGGTTAAAAGTTCAAATCTTTGGTGTTTACTGTGGCAATGCAGTTCTGCTACTTGAGCCTGAATAGCTCTGCTGTTTACAAGACTTGATGCCATGAATATTTTATAACTGGAGCTGTGTGTGTGTGTGTGTGTGTGTGTGTGTGTGTGTGTGTGTGTGTACAAATACCACAAAAAGGGGTACAACTTCTAGAGAGTATTTTAATATAAAATACCATGGTCAGAAAGTATGGCCACTAGTGAGCACATGTGTGAGCATTGCAGTGACCCTTTAGCAAGTCCCACAAATATTACTGAGCGTGTTTCCCATAGAGCACATTTGTAAGTGTAGCAGTTAGAAGATAGATAGCAAACTGAAGCTAGAGAAATAGTACCGAAGGCAGTAGGTAGACTACTTGTCTTGTACAAGGCTGATCTGGGCTTGACTCTTGGCACCCCATTTGGGCCCCTGTGTCCTGCCAGGAGTGATCCCAGGGAATAAGCCCAGAACACTTCTAGGTGTGGCCAAGCCTTTCTCCAAAAACAATAACAAATAAATAACTGGGGCTGGAGAGATAGCACAGTGGCAGGGCATTTGCCTTGCACATGGCAGACCTGGGTTAGACCTGGGTTTGATCCTGGGCATCGCATATAGTCCCCAGAGCGTGCCAGGAACGATTTTTGAGTAAGAGCCAGGAGTAACCCTTGAGCGCTGCCAGGTGTAGCCCCAAACAAAACAAAACAAAACAAAAAACAAAAATAAACAAACAAGGAAACCCCAAAACAAATAAATAATTCTTAAGGAAAAAGTACAAGCCTCAAAGAGCACCATGGCCAAGTATGTGTGCCTTTCAGAGGGGCAAGTGTTCAGCCTCTGGTCACTACCTAGATGATAATTAAGGAAAGGGAAGGGGAGAATAAAATAAGTACACATAAAAAATAAATAAGGGAACATATTTTTCTCACTTGCCTTTCTTGGGGGGTGGTGGTTTTGGGTCACACGAGGCAATGCTCAGGGGTTACTCCTGGCTCTACATTCAGAACTCACTCCTGGCAGGCATGGTGGACCATATGGGATGCTGGGATTCGATCCACTGTCTGTCCTGGATCAGTTGCATGCAAGGCAAACACCCTGCCACTGTGCTATCTCTCCAGCTCTCAC
>NC_064854.1:106467841-106582841 GCF_024139225.1 Suncus etruscus | reverse complement strand
TAGTTGATAAGTAAGGGTTTTAGAAAATATGTTTTTAAAATATTTTACTTCCCCCCTAACTTTTATTTTTCTGTCTGGAAATTGGAATAATGACTAAAGTTCCTGGATATTTTAAATATATTTACCTTAAGAATGGGGGCTGACCTTAAAGTAGAAAAAGTAAGAAAAAGAATATTTCAAGAAAGTTAATGATTTCACAGACTGACATCAACTCAAAATTTCTAAATGATGTCTAGGTGAAAGCACCATGGCTACTATTTGTACCACCTTTGGGGAGATAATCACATTTTATTCCTGAGAACAATTTATGAAACAGAGGATTAAGACATCTTCAATCCTAGAATGGGATTAAGAATACAAATACATTCTTTGTCTTACTTGTTTTTAATTTCCTAGATTAAAAATATCCATTTCTTCACAGAACTCTTACAATCAGATCTTTTCCCAAATTTTCACTATATTGAATAATTCACTTCAGTATTTCTTCTATATGAGTTGTGACTTTTTAACAGTCTTATTAAATGAGACACACTATATCTTATCCTTGAGTTCATATATTTACCAGGTAAATAAAATAAATAAGATAGCAGATAAGTGAAAGTAACCTGGACATAAAGACTTTTTGCAATGCCATAGCATGTAGAAAGGTGATAGCAAAATTTAATTTTGACAAAAAAGTACAATGGTAAAAGGACTAATAACTGATATTTGTCTGCATTTGAGGGAGATATAGCAAGGTTTTAGGGACCAAGAGGCAATATCTGAGAGTTCTGACTTGTATTCTGTCTTGTTTTATTTATTTTTTATTTTTAAGGAATTATTTTACATGAATTTTACTAATAGCTAAAGATTTTTTAAATAAAATCTTTAAGCACTATTATTTTATTTTGTTTTGTTTTTTGGGTCACGCCCAGCAGCGCTCAGGGGTTACTCCTGGCTCTATGCTCAGAAATTGCTCATGGCACGCTCTAGAGACCATATGGAATGCTGGGACTCGAACCACCATCTTGCATGCAAGGCAAATGCCCTACTTTATGCTATCTCCCCAGCCCTTTTTAAGCACCATTATTACAACCATCATTGTAGTTGGTTTTCAGTCATAAACAGAACTGTCTTGTTTTAGACAAATATCCCCAAATCAAAAGGACTGACCTCAGCAACCCCAAACAAGTTAGTTATTTGTTATGTACAATCAGTTTTTAGTAACAGTATAAGGACCAGAGTGACAATAACTCATTTCACAACTGTTCCTGTGATATGTCACACACCTACCCTTGTGTGCAGGAATTTCCAAATTATCATATACAAAAATTCTCTACCCCAGGCTAAGGGACCCCTAAGAAAATGTTTCTATGGTTTGACAGCTGTGCTTTAAAAATCCTTGGCTTCTTGTTTTATTTGCTGGCTCATATATTAGAAGCATTATATCATAACTTGACCCTGAGCCAAAGGCTCAGTTCTAGAGAGGCTGAAGTTAATGTGAGAACAGAGTTTCAGCTTTGTAGAGCTGTGTTTGCTGTACCAGGTAGCTTTCTACAAAAGTAAAAGGGTTGGCATTATTCATATATGGTTTGTTCTATTATATTATTTTTCTGAGAGAATGAGTCTTTGAACATTAAGAAGTTTTTCACACTTTGATTGTTCTACATGGGCTTATTTATAACATATCATCAACACATTTTACATGAGGACTAGTGCTTTACAAGACTCTCTAGTATCTTTTCAGAGCTATTATCTTCTTATCTGGGAACTTGAGACATGCTTTAATTTATGTAAATCTCTTTTGCTATATGGCATTAAAATTAACGTGCAATTGGTCAGATTTTTGTTTTTTGCAGAAGTTATTTGACTACACCTATACCTTTGCATGGTACCAAATAATCAATAGATTGGGATATATTTTATACATATACATATATACATATATGTATGTATATATATTTGGGGGGGTTGGGCCACACCCGGTGATGCTCAGGTATTAATCCTGGCTATGCGCTCAGAAATCGCTCCTGGCTTGGGAGACCATATGAAACACCAGGGGATCAAACCGCTGTTCGTCTTAGGCTAGCACGGGCAAGGCAGACGCCTTACCATCTTACCACTGCTCTGGCTCAGATTGGGCAATTTTTTTAACAATAGCACATATGGTTGCAGTATAAATGACATTGAGTTAAAACTTAATGTAAGTATATTTTTAGGCTTATTATGTGATCACACAGCTTATTCCTTTTTAATGATATAAGTTATATTTTAATTGACAAAAGAACTTTTCAATTTTTAATTGAAAAAAGAACTTGCTTAGAAATATGTGAAAGTATAGAAAAAGGAGAACTATGTTTCAAGAGTGGAAATAAACAAGCACAAAATATAGAAAAGCAAGCAAAATACATGTTCATGGGAGAACATGGGCTTGAAGAACAAGCCTCAATCCAGCTTTGATACAAGCAACTTTTCTCAAGGGAAATTTTCACCAATTATCTTATTATTCTCTTCCCTATCCCCGGACTGGGTTCATAACCTCATTTTCTGCTCCTATAGTACTCTGGACTTTATTTCCATCAGACACTTAAACAAATTCAAAGCATCCCCCACACAAGAAGGTAGGAGGATATAAAGTACTCCCTTTCTCCCAAGTAAAGAACATTCCTCATCACTTCAAGTTTAAAACATTTCATGATAATTAAATCTCATTTGGATAACAATCATTTTGGCATTTAGCCCTAACTGCTTCTGAATTCTATTTCTTCTCCCTGGGTTCTTACAGATTAGGTATGACTAAAGTATCAGCCTCAATATAAGGTAGTTTGTCTAATTTATGACTAGTTCCTGTGCACTGTAACTCCCAACCAACCATCATACAGTAAAGTGTCTCTTGTTTTTCTGTTCCTTAAACATTTTATTCTGATGTCTTCTGAGATACCCCTGGTCCTGTCTAATCTTTGGTTATGACTCTTACTGCTGAAATTTATGGAGCCCCTTCAGAACTCTCATTTGATATTATCATATTCAGAACAGAACATTAGAAGTATATGAAAATGAAAATCAATTGATGTACACTAGAGATCAATGTACTCTTGCATGCTCATTCAATGTGTGCAACACTGCTGAAATTCACAATCAAGGAAGTAAGTAGCTAATACAGGAAGGCAGGGACAATGTGTATTTTATTTTCTAGGTACCCATAAAGAAGAAACCAATTAACATATATATGAAATGTTCAGCTATAAAGGCAAAAGAATAAAACACTCATATCTTTTGCCTTTTAATTAACAAGTCATAGAAACAGATTATGTTTATCTGCATAAGGGGAGTGTCAATTTGAG
This sequence comes from Suncus etruscus, assembly GCF_024139225.1. Lineage (NCBI taxonomy): Eukaryota > Metazoa > Chordata > Mammalia > Eulipotyphla > Soricidae > Suncus > Suncus etruscus. Next base: position 106,579,518 of record NC_064854.1, on the reverse strand, counting down.
TGTACCTGAATCAAAAGCATTTTCTTTGTTGATAGTGTTCAGGGCATCCAAGGTCATCTGTCAGAGTTTGGAGGCCTTCAGGAATATCAAAGGTACCATGTGATGCCAGGAATCAAACCAAGATTGATTTCATGCAAGGAATACACTTGCTAAACCTGGAAAATCAGGTATTTAAATAATTGCAAGATTGTTGGTTATTTATATTTATTATTTGTCACCTAGTTGATAGCAATAAACTTGGTAACCATATTTTAATGTGTTTAAATATTTGAATGCATTAATAAATTAAAATACACATTAGATGAACAATATATCTATATTGTAATAATTGGTAATTATATTGATTGTTGTGTTTTAATAGTATAGAACCTTAAAAATATAAGAAACTCTAAGCCCAATTTTCTCTATGCTTAATAAAATAATAATTTCCTCCATGCTTTCATAAAATCAACTCACCATATTAAACTAAACATACATATTACTAGGTCTATGTTTTTCTTGAATCAGGGATAAATAGCATTTCACAAAATTTATAGTGAATAAATGCATCCTAAAATTCTCTACTCTAGAATTTTGCTCAGAGATTTTTATATGAAAACTGGAAATAAACATTGCGCTTATGTAACCTTGGGGATAAATACCTCAAAGACAAACCCTGAATGTTAGTAACCCAAATCTTTATTTTAAAAATTTTCCAATAACCATAAACAAAGAAGTAAATAATCCAAAATAATAGAAAACCTAAAATTAACTTAAAAGTTAACTGTAAAACATATTAGGTACCTACTTCTTTTCAAAGCATATAATTATATTTTATCTAAATTCATATAGAAATGAACCTAATACTTATTACAAAAGAGGAAGCTATATGACTAGATTAGAAATAAGTCTAGAATAATATTCATAGACAAAGTGGTTTAAAAAAATATATATATAATTTCACTTTCTATTCTCAGAGAACATGATTTTTTTTGTTTTGTTTTTTTTTTGGCCACACCCAGTGATGCTCAGGGATTACTCCTGGCTATGCACTCAGAAATGGCTCCTGGCTTGGGGGATCATATGGGACACTGGGGTATTGAACCCTGTTCTGTCCTAGGCTAGCGTGTGCAAGGCAGACACCTTACAGCTTAGTGCCACCGCTCAGTCCCCAGAGAACATGATTTTTAATCAATTGTTTGAAGTCACATAATATAAACACTAGCTTTTATTTCATCTACCCATGTTCAATAAAGCTACACATTTGTTTTATTTTTTTAAACAAACTTGACAATTAATAGTTGACCTAATAATTAGTTATTTACAAAATTTGTGTTACACTATTTTCATTGCCAGACATTCTTTTGTTACCTTGTTATGTATTTCAACTCAGGTGGGTGTGGTAAAAATTTATACATATATATATATTGACTATTATTACCTACCAAATAGTTAAATGTGATCACCTGGATAAATCGGAAAAATCTGGTTAAATAATTGAAATTCATTACAAGGAAAATGACAGACATCAGGTGGTCTCATTTATATGTGAAACAAATATATAAATTTGTTTATATATTTACAAGCATCAATATATAAAAATCTAAAAAAACAAATCTAAGTGCTTGGACTCAGACATTGACTAGAGATTACCAGAAAGAAACAGACTAGAAGAGAGGTTTACTAATATATTTGGTGGAAGGATATTGTTATTCTGATGGAAAGTGTGGCATAGTAGCATCTTTAGAAGAGGTATAAAAATGTACTCCTAGAACATATATAATTTTGAAATCATTGTTGCCACAATATAATAATTGTTGGGGCTGGAGACATTTACAGCCAGTAAGACACTTTACATGCAACTAATTCCAATTTAATACCACATATGATAATCGTACTACATATAATCTCTAGAGCACTTCAAAAATGATCACTGAGCACAGACCAAGGAACAAGCACAGTTGAGTGTAGCCCAAAACCCAAACCAAATAACCCACGGATAATATTCATCAGTAGTGCTATCATAATGACCTTGCACTGAAAGTGGATTGACCAATAAATAGCACAGTGTATTATTTACACATAAAAATGTAGTAAAAAATTCAATAATAATTAAGCCTTTCACTGTGACAGTCATCATACTAAGTGCTTACAATGCATGATCTCAAAACACTGTGCTATGTTGAAGTTTGGGAACTGTCAGAAATATTGAAGTTCTTGCAGAGCAAAAACAACCTGAACTGTGTGTCATAAACCAGAGAGTACAGTACACTCTTATATCTGGTAAATCAAAGACTCCGAGCCAGTTAGACAGAAAAAAATAATAATACGAAGAAAAAGAACTATACAGGTCAGTAAGTAAATAAGTCATGTATAATGTATTATTAATCCCTACTTCTACATTCAGCTTATTATGCAATTTCATGCAAGTAATAAGGCAAGTTTCACAAATCTTGGTTTCAACACAAGATTTGGGATTAAGAGATAAGCCTTTTAGATTGATTAAACCCATCTCTTGTGGTACGGTCTTTATTTTTGTGCGGGATTTAGAAAACAAAATTACTGGCATCTATAATATTTTTTTAAAAAGGGATATGATGAGGTAATTGAATCTTAACAAAGACAGTTGCATCTTGTTCTACCTTCCTACTATCATTATTTTGTTTATTTTTCTATCAAGGTTTTTTTTTAAATGTATTATAGGTTATACTTTGTATATTTGTCTTTATCTTCCCAGAAAACTCCTAATATTTAAAATAAGTGATGGATTTATATATTTTTCCCTCAAAAATAATGTCACCAGAGTAATTCAAATGCCAACCATACAAATTAATTTTAACAATTATCACTTAAATTGAATTGAATTCTTTTTTTTTTTTTTTTTTTTTTTTTGGTTTTTGGGCCACACCCGGTGGTGCTCAGGGGTTACTCCTGGCTATCTGCTCAGAAATAGCTCCTGGCAGGCACGGGGGACCATATGGGACACCGGGATTCGAACCAACTACCTTTGGTCCTGGATTGGCTGCTTGCAAGGCAAACACCGCTGTGCTATCACTCCGGGCCTGAATTGAATTCTTTTTGCAAATCATATAGACATAAACACATATAGAAGCCATTTAAGAGAGGCCAGAGCAATAGCACAGTGGTGGGGTATTTGTATTGCATGCGCCTGTCTTAGGATGGACCCGAGTTCACCCCTGGCATCCCATATGGTTTCCTGAGCCAGACAGGAGTGATTTCTGAGCAAAGAGCCAGGAGTAACCTCTGAGTAGCGCCGGGTGCAGCCCAAACCCCTCTCTGGCCAAAAAGAAGCCAGTTAAGAAATATTTTATATTAATGGTCAGCAGCAAACTGCCTGTTTTAAATCCTGGCTTTGAAGGTATGATATGATTAACTTTTGACAAGTCTGTTTTTACCTCAGTTTCTATATAAGACAAACAATATTAATAATCATCTGTGTTACATATGGTAACATAAAATATCTTAAACTATGACTGCTGTGAATGTAGCAAAAACTGGAGGTGATTATTACTATAATTCTAATTTGTATCTGCAAAGATTACTTTGAGTTGAGATTACAAAAGTTTAAAAGTAATAAAAGGTTGCAATTTAAAAATGAAAATCTTTGTAAAAGATAATAAATTTTACTTCTTTTTGCAAAATAAAATATGGGAATATACAAAAGAAATACAATCTTGTATTTTCTTTAATGAAGAGATCCCTCATGTGTTTCTCAAAAATACTCATGCAAACAGATAAAGAAAATGACAGAATATGTTTTGACTCTCAAGAATACTGTTTGTCAAAGATACATTACTTACTCCACTTTGTATTTCTTATCCTTTTATCAAAGATTAATTGATCATATATCGAAGGGTCAGAATATTCAAGTCCATTCCACTTATCTGAGGTTTTGTCCTTATTAAAAAAAAAAAACATGCTGTTTTAAAGACTGCTGTTTTATAGTACAGTTTGAAGTTGGAGAAAGTGAGACCTCCTGTCTTCTTTATTCCCAAGGATTGCTTAGCAGTTCATGGTAGTTTATTATTTCATTGCATATCAGAGCATTTGGTCTATTTCTGTGAAAAAAATGTCATAGATATCTTTATTTATGTTCAGCTACATGCAAAAAAGTTTTCAGACCTCTTTTTAACATTTTGCACAAATATCATCAAAATGATGAAAAACCTTGATATAATTCTTAAAACCATAGATACTTGGAGAAAAATGTAGGATGAAAACTCCATGGCATTGAAACTAAAGGCACCTTTAAGGATAAAGCATCACTGGACAAGCAAGTGGAAGCAAAGATAAACTAATGGGATTATAATGACCTGAGAAGCTTCTGTACCTTAAAGGGAGTGGTGACTATAATACAAAGACTCCTCATGGAATGGGGCTTATGATAAATAAGCATTGATAAACCTTGACCAGAAAAAAATTCTAACCCTATCTAAAAATGGGAAGAAACAATTAACAGACATTTCTTCTAAGAAGAAATCCAGATGGCAAAAAAGTAATCAAGAGCCAGAATGACAGCATAGCTGCATGTCATTTGCCTCATACATGGCCATCCCAGGTTTGATTCCCAGCATCCTATGTAGTCCTTCAAGCCTGCCAGGAATGATTTCTTACTACAGGTACATGAATAACCCCTGAGCGCCTCCAGGTGTGGCCAAAATGCAAAAATAAAAATACTCCACATCTTGACTCATCAGGAAGATACAAATTAAAACAACTAGGAGATGTCATCTCACACCTCAGAGACTGGCACACATCACAAAAACAAAAACAAAAACAAAAATAAGAACAACCAGTGCTTGCTCAGGTGTGGGGAGAAAGGGACTCTCACTCACTGAATGTCAAAATATAGGCTGATTCAACTTTTTTGAAAAACTACATGGGCATTTATCAAAAAACTAGAAATTGAGTTTTGATATAATCAAGCATGCACTCTTAGGAATATACCCTAGGAGTCCAAAAACACAAGGCAAAATAACCCTCTTCGTTTCTATATTTATTGCAGCACTATTTTCATTAGCCAGAATCTAGAAACAACCCAATTGCCTTAGAACAGATGAGTGGATAAAGAAACTGTGGTATATTTACACAATGAAAAACTACAATGCTCTTAGGAATATGAAATCATGATATTTGCTTATACATGGATAAATATTGAGAGTATTATGCTGAGTGAAATGAATCAGCAGGAGAGAATATACATAGAATATTATACATTTGTATAATATACATTTGTGAGATATACATTTGTATATACATTTGTATAATTATATATTATACATTGTATATACATTTGTATAATATACATTTGTGAGATATAAAAATGATAATATGATAATAATAACCAGAGACAATAGAGATGAGGGCCAGGGAACCAGTATATAGTAGAAAGTTTGCCACAAATAGTGGAGGAATGCATTTGGACAGAGATGGGACTACTATGACAATGATAGTTGGAAATGATCACTCTGGACAAGAACTGGGTGTTGAAAGGAGATAAAGTGATATGCATTGTACTCCTCATTAACAGTAGTGAAAAACACAGTGTCCAAACAGAAAAAAAAGAAAGAGAGAGAGAGGTGTAAGAGAAAATGAGAGATACAGAGACATGGGAAAACAGAAGTGAAGAAACTGGGCACATCGGTGGTAAGAAGTATTGTATATTGTTTGACTGAAACTTAACCATAAACAGCTTTGTAACTGTGACAAAGAAATTACAGTCCATTATGAACAAACTTGTAACCATGGTGTTTAAATAAAATAAAAGGAGAAGGAAAGAAATATTATAGAAGGAAAGGAGAAAGAAGAGAGATGAGAAGCCATGTGAGGCAGGGGTCAGGGGATTCAGATACACCAGTAGTGCTAAAGAATCAGAGTAAATTCCAAAAACTCAACAACACTGAAATTATCATCTTAAAAAAACTAAAACCTAAAATAGATTGCTGTCAAAATGGCAGACTTGAGGGTGATGGTTGTGGTATGGTTTGGAACTTGGGAATATTTGTGGAGGAAAGTTGACATTAATGATAAGATTTGTTTTGGAACAGAGTTGTATTTCTAAAACTCTATGAAAAATAACTTTTTAATCGTGGTACTTTAATAAAGTAAAATAAACAAAAAATGGGATATATTCTTCAAATAAAGGGGTATAGTAGTGAGAGTGAGCATTGTGTAAGACAGGGTCAACAGCATAATTTTATGGCGAATGAGACCTAAAAATGGCACCATTATTTGCTTATCTTCCTTATGAATCTTATGAAAAATGTTTCCATTATGTAGTTTCCATTTTCCTTAGTAAATTTTCTTTCTTCTTTTTTTTTTGTAATCATTTTTGAGCCACACTAAGTGGTGCTCAAGGCTTACTCCTGGCCAGGTGTGGTAACAGGGATAGAACCTGGGCCTGCTGCATTCAAAGGATGTGCCCTACCTGCCTTGTCTGCTATACTATCTCTCCAGCCCTCTAGTATGAGGGCTCTAAGTAAGAGCCTCTCTAGCCCTAATTTCCTTGTAGCCCTAGTAGGTGACGGCTCAACATATTACTTCAAAAATTGTTAGAATGTAACTTTATATGTTAAGTTATAAACTTAGATGAAGTCTTAATCATTAATTTCTTTTATCCAAAGCCATGTATCAGTATCATGACCTTTGACAGGAGAGGAAGGCAGCCATACCTACAGAAGAGGCCTAGAAGATCAATGAAATTTAGATTTTGCTGAGAAAAGATATTTGGCTATCAAAATTAAGTCATCTGCTTATTCTAAACCCTAAACATACAACTACAAAGTAAACATTACCTTTTTCACAATTTGAAATTGAAAAAAAATATTTAGTTCTATCACAAAGGTGTTAGAGAAATGTTAAGGAGTCAGAAAGGAAGTGCATGAGAAATGAGATTTGGGCAAATGTTGTAAAAAATCTAAGAAAAGAAGCATTATTTATGTAGCCCAAGAAGTCAATGACTTGACTCTAGGACTGGCTTGTTTAAGTCCTGCAAAAGTAGAAAGTACATAGTCTTGGAAAATTTTGGATACCCCAAAGTTGACAATGGCTGTCAAACTATAATCCAGACATTATTAATAGTATATTTTTATTTTATTGTTTCCTTCATACACAGGTAACATAATAATTAAATTCTTCAAGTTTACTTAGGAAAGAAAATACTTGTTTTTCTCTACCTATTCATAACATTACTAGTTTTGTTCTTTTATCCTATGAAAAAAACACCTTATGGTTATCACATAAAAATAACCATTGCTAATATTATGACCTATATATCTTTCAATGTCATAAATAAAATGTACATATATACATAAATATGTATACTTATATTAATTTTAACATTATTGGGAGTAGTAGGCACACCTTATGATGCTCTATGTTCAGGAGTCACTCCTAGTGGTGCTCTGTGGAACTTATGTGGTACTGGGGATCAAACTGGAGCCAATAATATGCAAGTTAAGTGCCTCAGTTCTTTTTTGACTCTCTCTTTGGTTCCATGACTAGTAGAAACAAAATTTAAACTATCAATAGAAAGAAACATTAATATTTACAACCTGCTACACTTCCTTGACATTATGCTTTATTCTATAATGTCATTTTTATACTTAGGATACTAAACCAGGAATATTTAATTTTTTTATTTGGGGGGGGATTTGGGTCACACCTAGTGACACTCAGGGGTTACTCCTAGCTATGCACTCAGAAATAGCTCCTGGCTTGGGGGACCATATGGGATGCCAGGGATTGAACCCAGGTCCGTCCTGCATCAGCAGAGTACAAGGCAAACATCCTACCTTTGAGCTATCGTGCCATCCCCTGAGCATTTGATTTTTTAACCTCTTTTTGAAAATCATAGAATGACTAATTCCATTTTTATCTTTGACCATTTTGACTAATTAGAATTTCTCTTGCTTTTCTATTCTCACATACAAAGCCCTTTGATGGTTTGCTAACTGAACATACTAAAAGTAAATCTGATCTGGATCATTCACTCTCACTGATTGTATCTGAGAGATAAATAGCTTGTGTTATGCATGATCCATTGCAAAGTCATATGTTTTAGGTAGGAAAAGTCTTTCCCTACTTCCTTCTTTCCCCTTTCTCTACAGGAAAGTTCAAAATCACCAACATGGCATGACACTCCTTTGATGTGATTTTTATTATGTGGTGGCTGTTGGCTTTTTAAAACTCTAAGTGCCTAAGTGCCTTTCCCTAGCTGTCAGATAACTGCTGTTTTATGGGAAATTTTATGGGAAGAAATTCAGGTTACAAAAGGAACAACATGAGCCAATAGTTTGCTATAATAATACTCTTACTAGCTGAGTTCCAAATTGCTATATTGAGTTAAATAATATGATTAGAGGTAAATAAATAATGACAGCTAAAAGGGAAGCAGAGAAAAGATGCTATTTCAGTCTTTTCAGAAAAGAGATAAGATGTCACTCTTAGAAAAATACTGAATGTCCAAATTGGTAGAGGGAAAGAAAAAATTACAAAAAATATGTTAGAAAAAGGAGTGTATAATTTTACATAAAATATGTTATATAATAGGATGTAATGAATATAAGAAGAGACACATTTGTGAGGGGTTGTGGATTTCTTCATTTAGAAGAGAGATCTACAAACATTTTTCCTTCAGACCTAGGTAGTAGATAATTTTATGTTACTCAGTTAAGTATTTATAAAATGAAGTAGACAGCATCTGGACAAATAGGCATATCTATTTGTTCTAAATAAATGTTATTCATAAACTCTGATGCCCCACAATATGACCAATGATTTATAATTTTCTGGTTTCTGGATAAGATTACAAAAATAATTGTATATCTCAACTTTCAGTTTCTTTTTCTATAAAATGAAATTCATGCATTTCAGGTTGGGATTGCTATGAGAAGTAAATAATAACCATAGAAGTTGTAATACAATGCCTGGCTCTGAATCTACATTCAAATGTTCACTCATCACCAGTTTTCAATTTAGTGATCATATTCATAAATGAACTTTGCCCTAGTTGAATATGCATGCGAACAGAACAGGTAGAAAGATAACATGATAAAGGGAAGAAAATTATTGATTTAGGTTTTGGTTTCCTAATGTACACCACTCAGGGATAATTATTGAATACATCACATTGCAAATTAAAGACACAGAATAGTCAGTGCATCTACGAAAGCAAATAAAATCAAGTTTATATTGACTCACTTTCCTGACAATAAGTTCATTTCTGTCTTTTATTTGACATTTCAAACTTTAAAATATCTCTACGTTTAAGAATGAAAAATAAATTAAAAAGTAGATCAAAATTTATTGCTGTAGATGAACTATATTTCAAAAATAGTTTAAAGTAATTTGATTAGTAATTTCAATCAGAACGGCATCTCAATTTTGATTAAAGTAAAATCACTTTGTTTTCTCTTTAAAAGTTCTCAACATCAACTCAATGAAGCACCACTTACATATTCTTTGAAGCATTTCTAATGAAGTCATTTTATTTTACACAGGGTTTTGTGTAAAATTATTGTATTTCTGTACATCTAATTAAAATAAAGATGTAATAAAGAATTTACAGTTTTAATTAGGGCATAGATCTTAAAGCAATTATTGCATCATTAATAATTCTTTAACAGACTTTCTTGCACAAGATGAATAAAAAGATTTTTACCATGAAAAATCAATACACATTACTCATTTGTACTAACAACACTACACAAAGCAATTTGAGTCTTCATTAAATTATTTTGCCTATAAAGTAGAGGAGTTTGAAAAGTCATTAGCTATTTATAAACTTGTGGAACTTCACTTAAAAGGGAGAAATCTCATTGAAGACTAAGTTCTTCTATCAATGTCATTGAAATGCAGAGCTCAGTAATATCAATATGTTACTGAATGAAATAGATTGAAAAATTCCATAAGGGGAACTAAATGATGAAAGACAGCCACCATCACAGAGTCGTAATAGAAATGATTCAATAGTCCCCCTCCCTCACTTTGGCTACACCTGGCTATGCTCAGGGGTTAGTCCTGGCTCTGAACTCAGAATCACTCTTGGCAGTGCTTAAGAGACCATATAGAATGTCAGGAAATGAACCTGAGTTCAAAACGCAAATGTCCTGTATGCTGTACTATCTCTCCTTCAATAGTCTTTCATAAGAAAAGCATTAATTTTTTTTCTATAGAGTTAAAATTGGTTCCTTATTGCCAACTCCCTGGACTATAACTTAGTCCTCCTACATTCAAATTTGACTCTTTCTGACTACTTAGCATATGGGACATATACAAATCAGAGGCCTTATAGTGTGATTAGGAGGGAGTCTCAAGTTTTGAACTTTTTAATAATATTTAAAAAATATCTAACAATACAGAAAAATCTAAAATGTATAAAATATACCAACCTCAAAATATTCAACGTGATCTTTTCTACCCAAAGAAGAAAAGCTATAAAAAGTCCCTAAGAGGAGAAAATATTTGGCAATTTTAATTTTATCTATGCTGGTTCTAACTGATAATTTGGAGGCTGAGGTGGAGTCTTACTAAGGGAAGAAGTGTCAACGGATTAAACTGATCAATTTTCTAAATGCAATGGTGACTTTGGATCTTTTTAGTGTCTGAATTCATTTTGAATCCAACAAGGTGATAAATAATGGAAAGGGATGCTAACTCAAGTTTGGATAGGATTATCTTGTAAAGTTTTCAATTAACAGGGCTGGTTTTTATTAATAGTAAGCAATGATGATAAAATTAGACCATCAGAAAAGTCAAACAAAGAATTTTATTGTCAGTGGGAAAATTGTGTGGGTTGACAGGTTCTTGGGATGTGAAAAGACGCACATAGCAGAGCTGAGCTTGCAAACAGATGGTTTGTTTTTCCAAGCCAAGGGGAATATAAATGTTATAATGGGAGAGAACTGGGACCATCTACTAATGCACCAATGCTGGTCCCTTAAAAAGTGGAGCATTGAAGGGCTTTTACAGTCTTCCATCTCATTTGGTATGGGAGGTGATGTAAGGTTTCTTTGTGGAAACTTATTTTATTGAGATAAGATGCAGGTAGCAGTACTTTTTTAAATGATAAAAATCTGAATTTCATTTTCCTGCCCCTTGAGGAAGTTGTGAAAAAAGGAACAGAGATGAGGTAAGGTTTACATTTTGATTTCCACCTGGTGGCATTTGCCTGATCAATGTAACCCAGAAACTCTCACAGCTATGGCCTCACTTCCAAAAAGTGTTGGGGCCAGAGACACCAGCCAAGGTATTTGTCTTGAATGCTGCCTCTGACCAAGGTTTGATCGTCAGCACTACACAAAATTTCCTGAGCACCACCAGAAGTGATCTCTGTACACACTCAGTAATAAGTCCTGAGCACCAACAGTCTGGCCCCTAAAACAAATACAACAGAACAACAACAACAACAACAACAAAACCAACAAGGACTTTTGGCATTGGCTCTCAATAAACAAGGAACAACAGTATACATAAGCAATAGTAACAAAAACAGTGATAACAAGTAATAACTATCTTAAGAAGTCTATCAAAATACTTAATATTTAGCAATGCTAATAAATTGATTTTATAATTAAATTAACCAAATTAGAAGCAATGCTATATCGGGTATGAGTGGACAGGTACTGTCTTATTCTAATGGTGTGAAGCATAAATTATTTCTGAAAAGCAACTTATTATAAGAACCTTACAAAAGTGTATATTCACTGATATAATAATTAAGTTTCTACTGTAGAAAATCTATCCTTGAAATTATTTTTTACATTGACAAAGAAATTTAATGCGATTTATTTCATAGTTATGCTTGGTAGTAAAATTTAAAACTCCTTCAACAGAAACATTAAGACATGTTTATTATTGGAATATAATAGTTATTACCTGTATTGGCCACGTCAGAAGTGCTCAGGGTTTATTCTCGTTTCTACACCCAGAAACGACTCCTGGCAGAGCTTAGGGTTACAGGCATGGTGCTGGAAAGTAAACCCAGTTTAGCTACATATAGAGCAAATGCCCTACCTATTGAAATAGCCCAGAAATAGTATATATATATATATATATATATATATATATATATATATATATGTTACACCCCACTCAGGAAGGGCACACACATCAGAACTGTTGCACTCCTGAAAAAGAATTATTTGCCAAAAAGGCCCGCTTAGAGCAGTCAAAATCAGTTGACCCTTCATGTGGATTGTTTGGCCATAATTCTAAAACGTGGCTGTAACTATCTCTCTCTTTATTTTTAACCATTATTAGAAATCAGGCCTCTATAATTCTTTCTAACAAAGAAGCACAGTACAAATCCCGCCAAAAGTCTCCCACTGACCAGCTCTCTGTGATCTCTGCTACCTTGGCGCCAAGATCATGTTTTTTCCCAAAACTTAGCTCATAGTAAAGCAATTTTCAGTTTTCCCCAAAACTCTAAAACATTTCTCTCTCTTCCCACTTCCCTGAAAATTACCTGTTTTCTCCTGCTTACCCAAAACAAAGCAAACCCACAACAAAACTGCCTTTCACCTCCAGTATCAGTTCTTTAATATGCAGATTTTTGCCATGGTCTTTCAGTCTGTTTCCCTGACCATCTCCCACCTTCTTTGATCTCCAAAATTACACACCACATTCCAAAGCTCAACCGTTTAAAGTTACCCAGCTCAAAAAATAAATGTCTTCGTCTTTCTAGACGTAAGTCCACATGCATTCTGCGTGGTCTCATTTATTTCATATTTCATATTCACCTCTTCGTGCTCCCACTTGACTCTCAGTGGGAAAATGAACTCACTAAGGTTATGCTTAGGGACTTTTTATCTCATCAGGATAATACCTGTATTGGCCATGTCAGAAGTGCTCAGGGTTTATTCTCGTTTCTACACCCAGAAACGACTCCTGGCAGAGCTTAGGGTTACAGGCATGGTGCTGGAAATTAAACCCAGTTTAGCTACATATAGAGCAAATGCCCTACCTATGGAAATAGCCCAGAAATAGTATATATATATATATATACACATATATATACATATATATATACATACATATATATTTATTTATATATTTATATATATTTATTTATATATACATATATATTATACATATACATATATATTTATTTATATATTTATATACATATTTTAATGTTAAATAGATCTTAGAATATAGGTTTTTAAAGAAAAGTTCTAGATTAATGGTTAATTCCATGAGAGATGAAATAATTTATTTTTATTTTTTGCTTTATGGTTTGCTTTTTATTTTTGATTCTTGGGTCCCACCCGGTGATTCTCAGGGGTTACTCCTGGCTATGTGCTCAGAAATCACTCCTGGCTTAGGGGACCATATGGGATGCTGGGGGATCGATCTGCAGTCCATCCTAGGCTAGCGCATACAAGGCAGATGCCTTACCACTTGCACCACCGCTCTGGCCCTGCTTTATGATATTTTTTATATATTTTTAATATTTTCAATTTTCCAGCAATAAAAATTATTATTCAATTACATATAATATAATATTTATAAATAGAGATTAGAGAGCTAGTACAATAGGTAAGGAACTTTTCTGCATGTACAGATCTGGGTTTGATCCCTAGAACGTCGTATGTTCCCTGGAAGTGATCCTTGTGCATAGAGTTTGGGGTAAGCCCTGAATCTTCAAAAACAAACAATAACAATGACAAGAAATAAATAAAAAACTAAAATAATTAAATTAAATGTGAATTTTTGTTACAGCTTGAGCAAAAGAATGAGTAGCTTTATTTATTTTAAAAAACAATTATTTTCTTGATTTATACAAACCAAGATTTTTCCTCTCTGGATCGGCTACATGTAACATCATGTCTATTTGCTGCCAAATCTGAAATTATCTCTCTCATTAATAACTTGATGAATATAAAATGAGTCATAAACCAATTATAAAAAACTCATTACTCTCTAATAGACATAAAATAACATTAACACAGAAATGCATCTAGCCATGCACTGATATCTTGATACTCAAACTGCCTGGAAAATGAAGCTCCCATAATTTAAATCTACCAAGTCAAGAACTCTCACCAGAGACATAGTCACTTCATCACTCGGCAGTACAGTTTCTTGGCTGGTTAAGTACTAAATGATCACTGATCATAAGAACTTATTGAATGAAAACCAGTTTTACCTAAAGAGTGTTAAAGTTCAGAAATTCCAACACAGAAATATCGATGTTCTGTTATTCAAAATTGAGTTAATGGCCTCAGTAAAAAGTGAGATATTTTGGAGAACTTACAGTCTCTCTCTCTCTCTCTCTTCTCTCTCTCTCTCTCTGTTTGTATTTGAGTTTAGAATAAAATTACACTTAAATCAGGTTAAGTTTACCTTCAAACATTCTAGGAAATCATAGAAAATTTACTTGGTGTGTCTAAAGCATGTCCAAAGATTTATATGCAATATTTTCTGATGGGGTGGACTATATATATCAATGCTCAAGGATTACTCCTGTCTCTGACTCAGGTTTTGTTCCTGTCAGTGATCAGGAAAAATATGTGCTGAGAACTGAATATAGGTCTGTAGCATGTAAGCAAGCACTTGACCCCTATACTATGTCTAGGGTCCTATGAAAGTATTTCTTATAGCAATACTGATAATGATAAAAAAGGAGATTTTAACAATTAAGCATTTCAAATATAAATTATATGTCTATATGATGAAATCTTATGCTATCATTAAAAGAGATGGTTTTAGTTATTTTTGTTTCTTTTGGGACACACCTGGACACTCTCAGGGATTACTCCTGGCTCTGCATTCAGAAATCACTCCTGGCAGGCTTGAGGGACCATATGGGATGCCAAGGATCAAACCTGGGTCTGTCCAGGGTTGGCCTTGTGTAAGGCAAAACTTCTACTGCTGTGTTATCATTCTTACCCCTAAAAGAGGTGTTTTTAAGGAATAGTAAAAAAACTGTAATCAACATGTATTCAATTAAAATGTAGCTTGGAAATTAAAATCTTTGTACTTGTATATTATATGTATTTTTCTAATTAATTAATTAATTTATATTATTCATTTTTCTAATTTGAATATGCAATCCACATATCTTTTATGTATGCATAATTTTTCCTAAATATAATCTCTTGTTAAGATTATTGCAATTATTTTACCATATATCTTCAAGGAAAAGATGATGAATCTTTTCATTCATATACCCATTAAGTAAATTATATTACTAATAACAATATAATATAACATAGATAGGAGGTTTTAAGAGACTCAGCTTTTTTTATTCTATTTTATTTATTTTCTTTTTTGTATTTTAATATGTTAAGTATGTCCTAATGGAGTAGTATACAACATGGTGACTAGAGTGAATTCGACAATATTACAAATCTGAAATTTTCTAAGATCTTAAAAGTTCTTGTAAGACTGGATACACATTTTTCTCCAATGTACATGAGACATTCTCCAGGATAGACTACATCCTGGCACATAAAACATACCTCCATAATATCAAGAGGATATAAATTTTGCAGGCTAACTTCGCTGACCACAAGGCTCTGAAATTATATGTCAATTCCAAAGAGACACAGAAGAAAAACTTTAACACCTGGAAGTTAAACAGCCTCATACTGAATAACCAGTGGGTCCGAGATGAAATCAAAAAGGAAATCAAAACTTTCCTGGAAACAAATGATAATAAAGGCACAAACTATCAGAACTTATGGGACACAGCAAAAGCAGTATTGAGAGGAAAATTTATAGCTTTGCAAGCACACATCAGGAAGGAAGAAGGGGCCTACCTGAATAGCTTAATGATGCAGCTCATAGAATTAGAAAGTGCTCAACAAAAGAACCCAAAAACAGGGAGACAGAAGGAAATAACAAAGCTGAGAGCAGAAAGCAACGAAATGGAAACCCAAAAAACAATCCGAAAAATCAACGAAAGCAGAAGTTGGTTCTTTGAATAAATAAACAAGATTGATAGACCATTAACAAAACTAACAAAGAAAGAGAGAAAAACTTGATAACTAGTATTACAAATGAAAAAGAGGAGATCACTACCGATATTGCAGAGATTCAAAGTGTAATCAGAAACTACTTTGAGAAACTCTATGCCACTAAAAATGAGAACCTGGAAGAAATGGATAAATTTTTGGACTCTTATAACCTACCATGGTTGAATAAAGAGGATGTAGCATATCTAAACAACCCCATCACTATTGATTAAATTAAAACGGTAATCAAATGTCTGCCCAAAAACAAAATTCCAGGCCCAGATGGATTCACTAATGAATTCTTTCAAACCTTCCAAGAGAAACTACTACCAATCCTGGCAAGACTCTTCCATGAAATATAAAAAACGGGAACACTTCCAAATAGATTTTATGAAGCCATGTTAAACTTGATATATTTTTCTTTGATACTTAAACCAGACAGAGATGCTACAAAAAAAGAAAATTACAGACCAATATCCCTAATGAACACAGATAAAAAGATCCTTAACAAAATCCTTGCAAATAGGATTCAATGCCTCATTATGAAGATAATTCTTTATGATCAAGTAGGTTATATCCCAGGAATGCAAGGATGATTTAACACCCATAAATCTATCAACATAATACACAACATCAACAAAAATAAATAAAAATCACACGATCATATAAATAGACACAGAGAAAGCATTTGAGAAGGTCCAACACCCATTTTTGATCAAAACTCTCAGCAAGATGGGAATGGAAGGAACCTTTCTCAATATAGTTAAAGCCATCTACCACAAACCACTGGCAAATATTATCCTCAATGGAGAAAAACTAAAAGCCTTCCCTCTTACTTCTGGCACAAGGCAAGGCTGTCCTCTCTCACCACTCCTAGTCAACATAGCACTGAAAGTCCTTGATATAGCAATCACGCAAGAAAAAGATATCAAGGACATCCAGATAGGAAAGGAAGAAGTCAAGCTCTCACTGTTTGCAGATGACATGATACTCTACTTAGAAAACCCTAAAGACTCTACAAAAAAACTTTTAGAAACAATAGACTCATATAGCAAGGTGGCAGGCTACAAAATTAACACACAGAAATCAATGGTCTTTCTATACACCGATAATAATAGGGAAGAAATGGACATTAAGAAAACAACCCTATTCACATTAGTGCCACAAAACTCAAATAACTTGGAGTCAACTTGACTAAAGATGTGAAGGACTTATAAAAAGAAAACTATAAAACTCTGCTCCAAGAAATAAGAGAGGACACACGGGAATGGAAACACATATCCTGCTCATGGATTGGCAGGATTAACATTATTAAAATGGCAATACTCCTGAAAGCATTGTACAGATTTAATGCGATCCCTCTAAAGGTACCCATGACATTCTTCAAAGAAGTGGATAAGGCACTTTTGAAATTCATTTGGAACAATAAACACCCTCAAATAGCCAAAGCAGTTATTGGGAAAAAGAATATGGGAGGCATTACTTTCCCCAACTTTAAACTGTATTACAAAACAATAGTTATCAAAACAGCATGGTATTGGAATAAAGACCTCAGATCAGTGGAATAGACTTGAGTGCTCAGAGAATATTCCCTAGACATACATCATCTAATATTTGATAAAGGAGCAAGAAGTCCTAAATGGAGCAAAGAAAGCCTCTTCAACAGTTGGCACAACTGGCTAGCCACTTGCAAAAAAGCAAACTTAGACCCCCAGCTAACATCATGTATGAAGGTAAAATCCAAATGGATTAAAGACCTCAATATCAGACCTGAAACCATAAGGTATATAGAACAACACGTAGGTATAACACTCCATGACATTGAGACTAAAGGCATCTTCAAGGAGGAAATGGCACTCTCCAAGCAAGTGAAAGCAGAGATTAATAGATGGGAATATATTAAGCTGAGAAACTTCTGCACCTCAAAGAAAATAGTGCCCAGGATACAAGAGCCACCCACTGAGTGGGAGAAACTATTCACCCAATACCCATCAGATAAGGGGCTAATATCCAAAATATACAGGGCACTGACAGAGCTCTACAAGAAAAAACATCTAATCCCATAAAAAAAAATGGGGAGAATAAGTTTTAATAATTAAAAGTATTTATTTTCTTAAGTAGGGAGAAATCTATATTTCAAAATCATCAGTCACTTTACTGTGGGTGGTAGTTTACTACATTTCTTACAGAGGGAAAGTGAAAAGCAGCTTCTCAATGAACTCTTGAACATACAAAGGCAAAATTTTCTAAGAATGTCCAGGAATTTGGATTGATATAGGAGTTAAATTACTCTGTATGATATTGTAAACGTTTGTCTTATAAGTTTAATTATTCTTCTTGGCTTATGGGTTTTGTCTCAATAAAAAATAGGCAAAGAAGGTAGTGGTGAGGCCTGGGGCTGGGGGATGGTTGAAGGAATGAGGGGAAAAAATTCCCATTTTATTTTGGGCTTAAAAGGGATGGCAAGATAAATCTTGAGATGTTAGAATATTTAGGTTCCAAGTTTGCAGAGCATGAAGACTACTTCAGGGGGAGAGATGCTCAAATATATCCCTGTGAAGACTTGGCTTTTTACCTTCCTAATCAAATGACTTGCTTTGAAATGTCATCATTAACAAGGATGTACTCTTTGTCAAAGAATATTGTGATAATGTTTGATACCTATTGCTACAAAAACAACCTGAAAGATTAAAATTGACTTAGTTGGAGCCGTGAGATAGTATGTGGGTATGACACTTGCTTAATATACAGCTGACACGGGTTTCATCTCCAACTTGTTTTTACGGTGCCCTGAACATCACAAGAAGTGACTTTTGAGTGCGCATTTAGGAGTAAGTCCTGAGTACTCCTAGGTGAGGACCCAAAACAAGCAAACAAAATATTCACTTGATGGTACAATGGGGAGAAAGGAGTTATGAGGTGGACTCTTGGAACATTGGTGAAAAGATGTTGACACTGGTGATGGGGGTGGTACTGAAATATTATATGTCTAAATCTTAACATAAATAACTTTGAGAAGCAAAATGCTCTTAATAAAATAATATTAAAAATATCCAAACAGGGACCGGAGAGATAGTATGGAGATAGCATATTTGCCTTGCATGCAGAAGGAGGGTGGTTCAAATCCCAGCATCCCATATGGTTCCTCGAGTCTGCCAGGAGCAATTTCTGAGCATAGAGCCAGGAGTAAATCCTGAGTGCTGCTGGGTGTGACCCCCCCAAAAAAAATCCGAACAGCCTCATTCACAAGTATAAGTCCTTGGAGGGAGGAGTTACAGTTACATATTTTTCCCCATTATTTCTGGATAGAAAAAATATTATGGAAGAGTAATTTACTTTAATTTAATTTACTTTTTGTGTCATAGGTCTAGGAATATAAACAAATAAAATATAACTTGGAAACTTCTAACACTATAGATTTACTGATACTTTTATAAATTAGAAAGCACAAAAATATATGTATACATATTGGTACACATACATATATATACCTATATTATATGCTATTTGAATCCTACACTATTGACACCTTTTATCTGTGTCTATTGCTTTATTTATCTCTGATAGTAAGAGGACAAAGTATGACAACCAGGTGAGTCCTGGTACTAGAGATGACATATTTTCTGTGCCAGAATTACTCATGTATTTCCATCATTTTCCCCTAACTATATTAGGTACCTTTTTAATGAAAATATTCTAAAAGATTTATAAATTATTGCTATATGAATCCCTCTACATGCCTTTAAACAAGAACAATTTAACTTGTGCAAATAAACAAATAGATTACTACTGAAGCAGCATGTGGAGACCTAAGAGTATAGTAAAAAAACAACTGAATCTAGAAGATGACATAAATTATCAAAGGTTAAACTCTCCCCTGAGCTTCTTACTAGAAGAAAAACACCTATAAGCATAGGTATGAGTAAAAGTTGTTCTGTATTTTACTTTTCTTTTCAAATGGTCCTAATAAATCCTATTGACACAAATACACAAGAGGTTAGAGAAGAATGACATCATGTTGGTGAGAAGACAACCCCACTCTTGCTTAATACACTGGAGAAATACACCCAGGCCAGTCACCCATGTAAAAGCAATCTTTTATTGCCTCCAAGGTCAGTAAAACCTTTGTTAAAAACAAACTAAAAAGCTATTGTATAACTGATAATACATTGGGATCATATTATGTATTCAATTTAACCAATATTTTAGGCAACATTTTGTAATAAAATGAAAGTAAGGCTCATAAAGACCTCTTCCATTTGTTCTCTCAAGAATTTTATTCTCCTTAGAATATTAAGGAACACACAGGTATTATACACAGAGAATGAGACTTTTAAGAAATGTGCGTTAAAAATAAGCATTTAATATGGGCCAGGGAATCCAGTTTAAGCACACTCATGTATAAGTGCTGGGTTTAACCTCAGTATCTGAGTGTTATTAACCTGGACCCCAAGACCTAGAATAATAACAAAATATAATAAAAGCAATACATATTTTGGGAAGTCAATAAATACAATAGTCAATAAATACATATAAATTTCTTCTGTATCTTAATATTAAGTCAGTAAGTGGAAAGAAAACACAAATTATCACAGAAACAACAGAAGAGGGAATACAAGGTACTATAGGTGTATTAAATAGATCATCCATGACCCTAGAGTATAGGAAGAAGAAAAGGAAGGAAAGAAATTGATGGCAAAGGAAGAGGTAGACAGAAAATAACTGAGGCTGGAGTCAATATGGGACCTTTATGGAAGTCATATATATAGGCCAATATATATATATACATATATACCATCTATATAAATATATTTTGGTATATTAAATTATATATACCATATTTTACACACACACACACATTACAGACTCAACAAAACTGAAAGCACAAGATCCAAACCTCAACAATCAAACATTAAAATATACCCATAAAGATGGCAGGCTAGTGGGGTGGGCAGGACCCTAGGGACATTGGTGGAAGGAAGTTTGACACTGGTGGTGGGATCAATATGGAGCATTGTATGCTTGAGTCTCAACTATAAATAACTTTGTAAATTGTGGTGCCTTAATAAAAATACTTTTTTTCATTTTTCCACACGTTTATCGATTGATCGATTTTTTAACATAATTTTTATTTTGATCATAGTGGCTTACATATTGTTGACAATAATATTTTAGGTACATATTTACATAAAATCAGGGGGGATTCCCATCACCAAATTGTCCTCCCTACACCTCCGTTTTTGTCCTACCTCCCATATCCTCTTCCCTCACCCCCAGGGTTGCTAGAATATGTGGTCTCCTCTGTATCTAGCCCATTGCTTAGTAGTCTTGCACCTGTTTGGTCCTGGTGCCTCCCTTATTTCCCCCTCTAACTGGGGGGCAGGACTAGCTAGTTCAAATTACGTGGTTTTGTTTGAAGGAGAGAAAAGTAATAAACTGGGGTAAAAGTCTAATACGCCGAAAATAAGCGGAATTCTTCTAGAGGCTCTCATCATCGGTTTGAGAAACGAAGGAGAGAAAAAAGGTGAAAAATTCCACCAGTTCAAAAAGAAGTGTCAAAAATCCAGTGAGTACTCCAACAATAACGACAAGCACCCAAAAAGAAAAAAAAACCCACAAAAACAGAAACAAAAAAACACAAAACAAAACAAACAAACAAACAAAAAACCGCCATGGTCTTGATATAAGAAACATGGCATAGCATATAAAGAAAGAACAGAAAGGAGGAGAAAGAATAAGTATAACTGGGGACAACTTCAATAATCACACCCAAACAGAGAAATTGACAAAAAATAGATAGGTAAATAAAAATAATAATAATAATAATAAATGAAAATAAAATAATTTATAAAAAATAAATAATGTTTTGTGCTTTTTGTTTTTTTTTTCCCTCCTGCCCTGGCACAGTAAATATTGGGATCATTTGAAAAGGAATTCACTTGGCCTAAGAGATATGGGATTTCTCCGCCCTTGGAGTGTATTGTCATGGGATCAACTATAGACTCTGTTCAGGATCATTTATTCTCCTGGTGGTGCTTTTGTGGTGTTTGGAAGACCTCTGCTCTGTCCTGGGTGATACAATCAGGCCTCTGTGTCTAGGGATCTCAGTATCTGCACAAATCCTGCGGTGGGATTTATGATGAAGTCAGTCTTTGTGGTTCTAGAAGTTCTGTTCCATCAGTGTCATTTTAATTCATCTTCTGTGGTTGGTGATCTTGGTCTTTGCACTGAACCTAGGATGGCACCTAGGATAGTGTCTTTCTTTGTGCTTCCAGAAGCCCCATTCCGTTACAATGGTCTCTGCCAGATCTTTGGAACTGGG
This sequence comes from Suncus etruscus, assembly GCF_024139225.1. Taxonomy (NCBI): domain Eukaryota; kingdom Metazoa; phylum Chordata; class Mammalia; order Eulipotyphla; family Soricidae; genus Suncus; species Suncus etruscus. The sequence goes on along the minus strand of NC_064854.1, from coordinate 106,557,237 downwards.
GATCATGTTTATTGTGCAGGTCGTAGTTCAAACCCTAGGCTAGGGCTTTTTTATTGGTCCCAGGCTGTATACAGTCATGGTTCTAGCAGCCAGTCATCTGTAACTCGCAATCTTGGCTTTTGGGCCTACCAAAGGGTGACAAGTCTTCTGATTTTGTCTTGTCATTAGCTGGAAAGGTAGGATAACCTGCACTTAGGTCAAGTTGTTCCCATTTTCTTCGTTGTCTTAATAAAAATATTTTAAAGAGGAAATCTCAGAAATCACAGCATCATTTATATGGAGTTAATTAATTAATGTGAAAATAATCTAGCACTTATGTGCAAGATACCATTCTAAATAGTAATTCATTTTATTTTCCTATGAACATTATAAGGTAGCTATTAATTTTTATTTTATTTTACAGATGAGAAAATGAAGTATAGACAGATTCAGGTCTAATAATAGGCTCAGTGAAAGGATCTGGACTTTGGTCTCACAAAACAGATCCCAAAGCTTTAGTCTCCTAAACCTCAAAGATATATACAATAGATAACTTTAAAAAAAATGTGATTGTCAGGCCAGAAAAATAGCATAGCAGTAGGATGGTTGCCTTGCATGCAGCCAATTCAGGATTCTCTATCCCTGCATCCCATATGGTCCCCCAAGCCAGGAACAATTTCTGAGCACCTAGAAAGGAGTAACCCCTGAGCATCATGGGTGTGGGCCAAAAAAAAAAGTGATTGTCTTTCTTCATAGGATAATCTTGAGAATGTCAGGACATAGTATATGGTAAACACAATTTTATAGACTAAATGAATAAAAGTATAGTAGCTCTGTAAAGGCATGTGCTAAGCTGAATTTTTGCAATATTAGTTTCTTATCATTTAATTCACCCTTTCACTCTCCAGTCTTGCAGGAAATGGAACCAAAATTTCCTCAGGTTATGCAAACTATTTTCTAGCCACATGTTTCAAAGTGTAGACTATCCTCAAGTCTCCAAACATTTTTATAAGGCATTTGCTAACAATTTTTTATCTCAAGATATCAACATATAGACTACTAAATTTTCCAAAGCTGTATTTCCAAATCAGAAGTACAGCTAGGATCAGAGGTCTAGGATTTCTGCTTTCACAGTTCTGCCTTTTTCACTTAGTGATCTTCCAAATGAGGCTCTCACTGGAATTGTGCTGTGTCATAGAAAAGTTACTTTCCTTCACTTACTCCATGGCTTTGCAAATGTAAAAGGAAACCTACCTTTGATCTTTCCCCAGGAATTGACAGTAATTCACTTACTCTCATTTAACTCTGCTTTCTCACAATTGTAATAATTATACTTATCTTAGTCTTATTATTTATAAGATGTCATCAGTGTGATAGTTATCAATACAGTTTGTTGTCCTTTGTCCATTTCCGAGATCGAACCAGTGGTTCTTTTCAGCACAGGGCATCACTTTTGCTGCTATCCTTCCTAGTTTAGCCATAGAGCAAGAAGTAGAATTTCCTTAAAACTGAGTTTTTTCCCTTTCCCTTACTCAAGGACGAAAGTAGAATCTGGATTTAAATTTTCATGGTTCTGATGGTCTCTCTCAGCTAAGTCCTGAAGTACTGAAACCTGAAAAATATGTATTCACATCAAGAAAAAGATCCCTTCAACTTGGGAATTTCCCCCTTCCTCATCAACAATTTGACATCAGATTACATTTCTTTGCGACTTTCTCTTTCCAAACTCACACATTGTAAGAGAATAGGGAACTCTTTCATGGTCACAGAGAATTTCAAGGCAAGAACAATATGTAATATCGAGTATACCAAAAAAACTTTTACCAAGTAAATAGGAGGTGATATAAGAGATCTCAGAAATAGTATATTATCACAATGAGTAGTATTTTCTTTTATCATTTAGTATGTCAGTTCAGATAAGGATCTATTTCCTAAGATAAAAATGATAAGGAATAATATCAACAATGCCAGTTTCAATTAGATCAAAGAAAAGTCCAAGCAAACCGTTAATAACTAGGAGACTACTTGAGATAAAGGTCTCCTTGAAGGTGGCTGAATGATTGGCACCATTGCATTTCCAGAACCCCAGTTTTCATGGTATCAATCCTCCTGAGCACAAAAATATCTCTTTGCTGCTAAGCATAAATTGCTTTCATTCACCTCTTATAATTCCATTAGAAAATAATAGACCTTGGTTTATTTTTATCCTTTATTTACATGTTTTCTACAACAGCAAAGCACTGATTTTCCTAAGAGAAAATATGAAAAGAATCAGTAAACCTTATGGGTAGATATAAAAATTTCATTTCTTCATCCCCATCCTGAGCTGAGATGCTGCAAGGAGACAATCTCCACTGAACTTTGACCATCTCCAGTGATTTCCATGACAGTAGAAAGGTCCTGAGGTTATAAACTTTCAGTGGCCTCAGAAACTTTGATAAACCAGATAAAATGCCAAATACACACAACTGAGAACGCTATAGTGAAGTCTGGAAGCCTGAGTTCAATTGGAAGGTTATCATTACATATCATCCCCACTGGGGACAAAACATATGGGAGAGGCAATCAAGACATGGGTCCAGTAAAAATTTAGCTCCTATTTTAAAATAAAAAATTCTATTTTAAATAATGGGACAGGGGCTGAGGAGATAGCTGAAAAGTCTGGGACCATAGTATAAACCTTGGCACCACAGAATCCCATGGACACTTCTTGGTGCAGCCCAAATGATCCTAACACAAAATGTTTGTATCTATGAGACTGGTGTTTAAATCACTAAGCTTTGCAGGGAACCCTCTTTCCCAAATATAAAAAAAAAATAAATAATGGGAACATATAGGAATAAGGCATTTTCTTGGTAATTTGACATTCATTTACTTTCAGAAGTTTCTGCTTTCATCATATCCAACACAGGTAATGAAAAGAAGCCAGAGTCTGCTGTTTAATGATGAAGCTACCTGGGTCTTGCAAATAGGATCTTGGAATAAACAAATGCAGTCTCATTTCCTCTCATATCTAGACGCCAATGTCATCCAAATAATTAGGCAGGCCTCTGAAAACATACAGGATAAAGCATTCTGTCCCATTTCAAAATCAACTGTGATAGTATCTCTTCACCTGTGATTCCAGCAATAGAATTCAACACCCTCAGCTGGTGAACTTTGAAATCTAAAGCCTTGATTCAAATCACCTAGAAGGGATGCAGACATCGAAGAGGTAATTGGAAACAAGAAGCTTTATTTTGTGTTGTAAGGAATTTTAATAAACACTTTATCTACTACATTAAATGATCCTGACAATTATTTATGCACTGTACCAGTATTTCTCACACATAACTGCATACTATCTAAATCGATATTTTTTTTACTCCTTTTCCAAACATAATCCCTTCCCAACATAGTTCCTTTGACCCACTATCCTACTGCTTGTACCCCTAATTCCTTCAGTCACAGGTTGTACACCCTCCACAACCCTGCTCCCATTTACACTATTTCCATCTGTGGTCTCCTTGGACATCCTGATGACCCACATAGGGCCATATGACTTCCAGTTAAAAAAAAAAGCTGACCTAATAATTTGAGAAGCTTTTTAATACAATTGATACTCATGTCTCATGTCTCACTCTGAAATAAAAGTTTTGTATTTTTAGGGCCGACCAGGATGTCTGTCCAATAGATAAATGAACATTTTCTTTTTCCAAGCAAAAATATTTTCATACCTTGTCAAGTGTCCTCTGTTCTTCCTTTCCCTGTGATATCTTCAGGCTCACTTTAATGGGCAGTTTTTCTTACCTTTTCTCCATTACATTCATTGTAACCCCTCATTATTTTTCTTAACATACATATGTTCAATATATTAAGGTATAATATTTTAGGAAGACACAGAGTCCATATGTCTAAGCCATGGAAAAGATTGTCTGTATAACATGCCACATGTTTACAGTTAAGATTTACTTCTTAACTGAATTAAAGAATTCACAAAGGGAGTAATAATCTATAAATAAGGATTACTAGTAAGGATAGTAATTATTTTTAAAGTAAATTAAAACGGGACTAGTGAAATAGTACATGAGTTAGTATGTACACCTTTCATGTGTCTGATAAGCCCTTGTCCTAATTCTGGTTCCACATGCATCATTCCTGGTTCTATCTCTAGTGCCCAAGCATCATCAAGAGAGCTGTCAGACCTTAGAGTAACTTATGGGGGAAATTCCTGAAATAACTAAAGCAAAAGTATCAAGAAACAAAAGTAAATAAGAAAACAAATAAAAAGAAACAGACATTTTAATCTTTTTTTATTTGTCAAGATGTATTCACTTCTTAAGTATTTCATACTGTACACAATGTGTCAGAAAATAAATATCAACAATATTGCCATCATGGAGTTTATCTTCTACGAGGGGAGATATAAATGGTATGCAAGATCATACATTAAAAGAAACTTAAGGTTCATTACAAGTATTAAAGAGAATCACCTGGATTGGAGAAGACTCTGGGGCAAAAGTGACTACATTGGGGTATTATAGGACACAGTAGAAGTGACATTTACACAAAAAATTGATATTATCCTACTCCACTGTTGACAAGAAAATTGGTATAGTCATTTAGGAAAATAATTTGTTAATGTATTTTGAGTTGTAAATATGCTCGTTTTATCTAGTCATTGAAAAAACATGAAATATCTATGAAAATACAACTCATCCATGGCACCAATGACACCATCTGCCAAGAAAATTCCCCAAACATTGAAATATGTCCCAATTCTACAAATGCTTTATTCATTCTTTTTATGAAACTATAAGTATTGGATTTGTCAACAGTAGGGAACAGTTGATACAGTAGAGGACAGTCTATTTTTAAAATGTTGAGAATACTTAAGGTATATGTTCAGAATGTAAAATATATGAAATACCTAAGTTAAAGTCAAAAGAAAAATTCATATATAGGACTAGGCAGGCCAAAAATGAAGAGAAAAATTAAACAAAATGGGGGCATTGGTGGTGGAAATATTGCACTGGTGAAGGGAGGGCATTCATTTTATAATTGAAACCCAACTATAAACATATTTATTATCATGGTGCTTAAATAAAGATATTAATTAAAACATAAAAAATAAATTTAAAATATCACAATAATTGGGCTGTAGTTTTTTAAAAATTGCAAACATTTTTTTCAGTTTTGGGACTTGTTTATGTTTATTTTAAAAAATAACTTCTTTATTTAAGCACCGTGGTTATAGAAATGTTCACAGTTGGGTTTCAGTCATAGAAACATGACCATCCGGGGCCGGAGAGATAGCATGGAGGTAAGGTGTTTGCCTTTCATGCAGAAGGTCATCGGTTCGAATCCGGCGTCCCATATGGTCCCCTGTGCCTGCCAGGAGCAATTTCTGAGCATGGAGCCAGGAGTAACCCCTGAGCACTGCCGGGTGTGACCCAAAAACCACAAAAAAAAAAAAAAAAAAAAAAAGAAACATGACCATCCTTCATCAGTACAACTTTCCCATGACAATTGTGCCCCATGCTTTCCTCACTGCTTGTCTTCAGGGCAGGCGTACAGCTCTAACTGTACTCATTGCTCTTTGTAACAAGCTTCATATCATGTACTGGTCCTCCCGGCCCTCATTTCTATATTAGGGATATTCTAAATTTCTTTGCCATGTTTTCTGACTAACTTTTAAAAGAAATTTCTAAGACAATTTCAGACTTCTGATCCTGTTTTTTTTTTGTTTGTTTGTTTGTTTGTTTTTTTGACCTAACTTGTATTCTACAAAATCCAAACTTGGTTTCTCTTTGAGACTCACCTTAATTCTACTTTCAAGCAGCCATAACTTCTGTGATCCCAGTCAGAATTCATGATTTTCTGCTCTTTGCTCTTTTCATTACTTATTTTTCTCATCAGTTATGGTCTTTCAAATTAGCTTCCTTACACAGAGGAAGTAAGATGCAGGCAGTATGGAAGATAAAACCTGTAAAAGGATGATTCATTTCAAATGAAGCCATCAGGGGTAAATTGAACAATCTGTATGATGTCCTTAAGAATTTTAGACTCACAAAAAGATACCAGAGAGAAAAACACAGAGGAAGGGCAAAGAGACACTGTGTGATTTAAGCCACAAAGGAGCCCTCCCCCCAAGCACAAATTTTCTGATACTTGCATCTTTGATTTCCACACTCTAGATCTGATAATGTATAAATTAGTTAATTAAGTAGCCAATGCATTTTATCATAGTAACTTGACAAGATTTATGGCTCATTACTTCTTATTGTTGTTCTAACAAAAGTGGTGAATATGCTTATTTCTCTTACACAAGCTAATCTGCTTATCTAGCATAGCACTTGGCCTCATTTGCCTTTACAGTGAACTCCACAATCTTTTCTAGTTTGCTATACTCTTACTCAGTAAATATTGATCAAAATAAGTTAACAGAATTGTTCTTACCCTAACCAATTGGCAGAAATAGTGTCTACAGAATTTTAAAGAGAAAGTTTCAAAGTGAATTTGGAACTATCAAAGAGAGAGTTTTAAAGTTCAGGTACACTCTGGAGATTTAATATGTGGCACATTGACTATAGTTATAATTATTGTATTTTATGCTTCAACGTTGCTAAGGGAGTAAATCTTAAATGTTCTCACCACAATAAGAATTGTGATATGAGGGATGCAATGAGGTGTTAATGAGAGTTATGTACCCTTTAAAATTACAAAATGTTATGTATGACAATTATATCTCAACAAAATTGGAGAAAAGTTTTAACTAGCAGAAAATCAAAGTGAGAAAAAGGTCATAATAGAGGAAAAATGGATAGCTTGCCAAATCAACAAATTACAAATATGTAAAATACTTTGTATAATCAGCAGTTATTTCTATCCCAAGCACAGGTCATACTTCAAAATTGAGAGAGCTGTGAGTTCTATTGAAACTTCTATCTTTATAAAAATGAATGTATGCAAGGATTAGGGTGGGTATATCTGCCATTGCTTGCTTCTGGTAATACATGGTAAAATGCTACTAGAAGTTAAACTATGGCTACTTAGCAATGTTTGATGTGGTGATGAGGACTGAATACAGGACCTTACCAATCAGGTATTTACTCTATCACTTGAGTACATTCACAAGTCTATATTAAAATAGCATAATGTTTGTAGCAATATTAGAAGCACCATTTTTCTCAATGTCTATATAAATAATTTCATACATGTATTGCTTAATTAGATAAATAATATGCTAATTTCCATATTAAAAGTTACTACATTGTTTTGAACTAAAGAGAGAGAGGGAGAGAGAGAGAATATAGGATCTAAGGAACTTTCCTGTATACAACTCATTGAGCACTGAATTTGTTCCTTAGCAATGAATAAGATCCTCTAAGTACAGTGCAGAGCAATCCCTAAGCTAATACTCCAAGAGTATTTCTGATAACTTTAGTGTTTGAGCCAATTCTTGCCTTAACCCCAAGTATGATGTTGGAATATATTCTTTGTTAGAACCTCTATCATAAATTTTTGTTAATTATATACACTTTTGTATTTTCTGAGTGTATAGCACAAATTAAACAATCTCTGATGAAGGAATTGAAAGTATTCTAGATTTTTGTATTATAAAATTTGACTCAGTGGATCCAGAAAGACAGTAGAGTGTCTGCAACTGTAGCATGTAGTAGCATGCTATCATGTAGCAGACAATACCATGCAACTGACTCAAGTTTGATTCCCAGCACCCTATGAGCACCCCTGAGCTTGCTAGGAGTGATCTCTTAATGCAGAACCATTATTAAGCCCTGAGTACAGCTTGGTGTGGGGATCCACCAACAAAAGACAAACAAACTTAGACCCACAAATCAAAAGCTTCATCATCATTGGGAATTTTTCTAGAAATGTGGAGTTTCAGGTCCCACCCTAACTTACATTAGCACTTTCATTTAAGATGATACCCAGATGATAGAAAAGATTCTTAAAATTTGGGAAGCAATGCTATGGAATACAGACCATCATATTCCATTTATTTGAAGAAATTAAAGCTTTTGAATTGTTCATAGTTAGCAAGAGTGCTGTGTTAAATTTCCTTTTTTAAAAGTGTAAAATTATTTATGGTCTTATCTTAGTTGTTAGGCAAAAAATAAAGACAGTCAGGCAGAGTCATTTTAAATTTATAAAGTGCATCCAGTTTTTGTTTTTCTAGATTTAGCTATAACTTGAAGACAGTGTCCCAGATAGGGGGAATATTTGGTGCAAAGAAATCTAATGTCCTTTAAATAAATCACAAAGTCGATAAGAAATAGGTGAAGATATAAAAATTGTCCAGAAACTTCCTAAAATGGCTTATAGATAACCTAAATATGATAGTTTAAGTTTAAAATTATAGGATACCTGAGTCTCAAGGGTGGAAGTGAAGATTGCTAAAAGTCACTTTTCTTTAACTCGAGATTAGTAAAATACCTTTGAAAAAAGATTTTTTCTCGACCAGTAATTGGACATAAATATTCAAATACATATGAACAAACATTTCTATGATCCATAAAGACAAAATACTGACTTTTCTTTTTTTCCTATCTCCAGGCACCAATTTCACAGAAGAATTCAATTGTATTTATAGCTCATGAACAGACATAATGGTAAAAATGCTTTGTGGATATAAAAACATTTCTTCCCAGGGGCTCAAACTACGTTTTAGACATTATCTCATTAATTGCTCCCTTAAATCTTTCTCATTGATTTTAAGATTTTTTTCAAACTAGTTTACTTTTTTTGTGCATATAAAGAAAAGAAAGCACTCACTTCAGTTAGAATCTTAAGCATATTTAAATGCTGTTCTTTTATATGAGTTGTCAAGAATTACTAATGCGATTTCAAAAGAAAAGGTAAAATGATCTAATAGTGCATATTTATTTATGTATATAGGAACTAGCTAGAAGTACTAAGGATGTCTTAGAAAGGTTGTCTCAAGAATGTAAATATTTGAAGAAGGTACTGTGGCTGTATTTACAAGGAAAGATATGTCAAAAGATTAGAGTTGTGCAAATGTCTCATTTTGGAGAGGGAAAAATGGAATGCAAGTATACATTATTAATTAAGCTGCCAGACAAAATTATGCAGAGATCACTAGGGGCCAGTAGGGATACACCAAGAGCAGGGTTATTCAAACAATCTACTTTCCTGATTTTAATAGAATTAACAGTTTGGTAAGAGAAAGAGTCATGATGACACCATAAAATTAAACTAAAAAATAGTGACGATTTTTCATTGAGAACATTCTATGTGTTGGGAACAGTAGGGGGCACATGATCTCATTTAAACTTTTTAAACATACTAGAAAGTATTATTACAAGCATTTTGTCTGTGAGGAAAAGCAACTAGTCCATAGCCACAAAGCAGTTCCCAAGATAATTTTTATTTCTTTTTATTGCTGTTGTTGCTTTAGGGCCATTTCTAGTTGTGTTCAGGACTTATGTCTAGCTGAGTTAAACCCAAGTTGGCCACATATAGAGCAAACACCCTAACCTTTTATCACTCCACCCTCCCTGAGACAATCTTTCTATCCATCACATGATAGCATTTTCAGAAAATTGCATTTCATTGTGAAATTACTTGGCCTATAGTTCTTGGTTTGAGTGATCTAATGGTTCCCAACTGCTTTGTAGTTTTTCTGTCTGCAAGGAAAGAATATTTTTAAAAGTCTTATAATCGATTGTAATTATGCATAATTACCCAAATAAAATAAACAAACTCCTTTATGATCTAGAAAGATAAAATATTGATTCTTTCTTTACTTTTATTTATGAGCATTGACGTTAGAAGATAAGAAGAAATCATAATTGGGCACCCTCCAACACCTATTAGTATGCCTATTACCAAACTAAAAAAAAAAAGAAAACAGAAAACAGGTGTTGGTGAAGACGTGATGACAAAGGAATTCTTATACTCTTGGTAGACCATTGGTAGAAATATAAAACGAAGTGCTTGTTATAGAAAACAAAAGATGGCTTTAAAAAACAAGCTACCATAAAATTACTATATAATAAGCAAGTTCATTTCTGGGTCTTGAATTAAGACTTGGGAGAGACTATATTTTAAACCAGATACAATATATATAGATATATATATACTATACAAATTTATGTTAATTATTTATATAACAATAAAATAATAAGGGATGTAAGGAAGAATACGAGTTACAAACCTTAAACATAATTCTTGTTCTCTATCAAACTTAATGTAATATAATGGAACAATAATAAAATATTTGAAAAAATTTTATCATTTAGAACTATTACTAATATAAAAGAAAATAATAGTCCTTCTGTTTCCTTTCTTTTTTATATTAAAATGACAGACATTTATTAGACTATATAACGGCAAATCTTACACAGTGATATTTAAGGTACACGGTGACAATCAATGAGGGCCTTTCCACCAGTAGTGTTGTCCTCCCTTCATCCCTGTTCCCAAGCATATATCCCTTATCTCCCTCCTTTATCTCCCAGAATGCTAGTGCATCTAAAAGCATATATGTTAACACTAATGTAAACCTTTTTTTTTCTTTTGCAGTTCCAGATATTTTTACTAGTGGTTTCTTAAAGGTTTGGAGTCAAAGGAGCACTGTAAAAACAACCTTAGTGTGGCAATGATTATTTGCATGGGCCCACCAAAGTATGGGGGTCAGGGAAAGGAAAAGCTTTGGCCTAAGTACAAGGAGACCCTACCCCTGAAGTTTTCTGACATAAGACCATTTCTAGACTCTAGGCAAACTAGTTTGTCCAATCCCGGTCATTGTCTGTAGTGCCCATACAGTTATATTTTTCACAGTCTCTGTTGTTGGTATCATGTTTCTGTATTGAAGGTACTGGAATCTGTATATCCTATATTGAAGTCAGGATGGTGCGGAGCGGTGTCTAATTTCAACTTGCAATTAATGGGCAATGCAGAAAGCCCTGTCCAGTGCAGGTCGTTGTTGTTGTTTAAATCTTCTCAGAGTTAAAGGAAGACTCTTTTGAGTAAATCAATGTCAGAGCAGCAGTCGGGTCTTCCCTGGTAGAGGATTGCTTCCAGGTGATGTCATAAACAATGTCCAATGTTTCATAGATGGCTTCCTTGGTTCAGGGGTGACTGGAAAATACCCAAACCTCTGAGGCCTGTGCCAGGTCATCATGTCAATGTTCAGGGTTTGTAAGGTTCCATTGCACCACAAGGTTTGTGTGTTCCTATCTCTATTAGATAAGAACTTATTTGTATGCATAGTATTTTCCATTTTAATTTGCCCATGCAAACAAGGAATAATGCTACCTGGCGTTATCAGAGCATAAGGGGGCCGCAAGAACAAGTCCAACAATCCCCATGACCTGGTTCAAACATAATGAACAGTTCACAAAGAGGAGAAAAATAAAAAGTGGGGAAAATAAACAATCTAACTTAAGACAGTGGACTCAATTGTCACCATTCATGGAAACTAATCAGAAACCTAGTATGGTAGCAACCAGTTACACAATGAAGGAAGGAAGAGGCCAAGAGGCCACTGAGAGTAAACAAGTAGGAAAAGAGTACTGGCCTCTTCCCAGCCCTGAGAGTCCATCCTCTCATTTTTATTTTGAAAATATATGGTTCCCCCACCCGAACTGGTCTCTTCCCAAACTGAGAGTCAGTCCTCTCATTTTTATTTTAAATATATATGGTACCCCCTCGCTGTTTTTGAAACGGAGACCAATGAGAAGAAAAAAAAAAATACCAGTGAATGTCACGACGTAATGTCCTGACATACACTAGTGTTGCATGGGCCCACCATCCACCCCATGTGTTCCCCCCTTAGTGTCAGGAGAGAAAGGGGGGAAGCCTGAGGACCACGATAGAGTCCACCTGGGCCGGCAAACAGGGAAGGCATGGAGTAGGGGGGGAAATAGGGGAACGGCTGGAGGCCTGCCAAGCTTCTCAGCATCCCCCCCCCCCAAGCTAGGGAGAATGCCATCCGGCATGGGGTGTCCCCTAACCCCATACCTGGGAAGAGCTGGCCTCCAGCATCAAGGCACTAAAAGCCAGCTATCTGCCCGGCCCCTCCCTTTGCTCCTCCTTCCTAGTGTAATGGGGAGGGAAGCTTGTAGACCCCTAATGGAATTCACCTGGAACTCACAGCAGGCCCCCCAGGTGGCACTCAGGCCAGGCCTAGAGTCCAGGGGGAAATAGGGGAATGGCTGGAGGCCTGCCAAGCCTCCTAGCAACCCCAAGCTCAGGAGAATGCCATTCGGCATGGGTTGTCCCCTAACCCCATACCTGGGAGAACTGGCCTCCAGGATCAAGGCACCGGAAGCCAGCTATCTGCCTTGCCCCTCCCTTTGCTCCTACTCCCTAGTGTGTGTGGGAAGCCTGGAGACCCCTAATGGAGTCCACCTGGAACCCAAAGCAGCCCCCCCAAGGTGGCACTCAGGCCACTGTTTCCTTTCTTTTTGTTCTCTTTATTCTTTTTCTTTCTTTCTTTCTTTCTTTCTTTCTTTCTTTCTTTCTTTCTTTCTTTCTTTCTTTCTTTCTTTCTTTCTTTCTTCTTTTCTCTCTTTATTCTTTTTCTTCTTTCTCTTCTTTCTTCTTTCTTTCTTTCTCTTTTCTTTCTTTCATTCTTTCTTTCTTTCTTTTCTTCTTTCTTTCTTTCTTTCTTCTTTTCTTTCTTTCTTTCTTTCTTTCTTTCTTTCTTTCTTTCTTTCTTTCTTTCTTCTTTCTTTTCTTTCTTTCTTTTCTTTCTTTCTTTTTCTTTCTTTCTTTCTTTCTTTCTTTCTTTCTTTCTTTCTTTCTTTCTTTCTTTTTTCTTTCTTTCTTTCTTTCTCTCTCTCTTTCTCTCTCTCTCTTTCTTTCTTTCTTTCTTTCTTCTTCTCTTTCTTTCTTTCTTTCTTTTCTTTCTTTCTTTCTTTCTTTCTTTCTTTCTTTCTTTTTCTTCTTTCTTTCTTTCCTTCCTTCCTTCCCTTCCTTCCTTCCCTTCCTCTTCTTTCTTTCTTTCTTTCTTTTTCTTTCTTTCTTTCTTTCTTTTTCTTTCTTTCTTTCTTTCTTTCTTTCTTTCTTTCTTTCTTTCTTTCTTTCTTTTCTTTCTTTTTCTTTCTTTCTTCTTTCTTTCTTTCTTTCTTTCCTTCCTTCCTTCCTTTCTTCGTTCTTCCTTCCTTCTTCTTTCTTTCTTTCTTTCTTTCTTTCTTTCTTTCTTTCTTTCTTTCTTTCTTTCTTTCTTTCTTTCTTTCTCTTTCTTTCTTTCTTTCTTTCTTTCTTTCTTTCTTTCTTTCTTTCTTTCTTCTTTCTTTCTCTTTCTTTCTTTCTTTCTTTTTCTTTTCTTTCTTTCTTTCTTCTTTCTTTCTTTCTTTTCTTTCTTTCTTTCTTTCTTTCTTTCTTTCTTTCTTTCTTTCTTTCTTTCTTTTCTTTCTTTCTTCTTTCTTTCTTTTTCTTTCTTTCTTTCTTTCTTTCTTTCTTTCTTTCTTTCTTTCTTTCTTTCTTTCTTTCTTTCTTTCTTCTTTCTTTCTTTTTCTTTCTTTCTTTCTTTCTTTCTTTCTTTCTTTCTTTCTTTCTTTCTTTCTTTCTTTCTTTCTTTCTTTCTCTTTCTTTCTTTCTTTCTTTCCTTCCTTCCTTTCCTTCGTTCGTTCCTTCCGTCCTGTCCTTCCTTCCTTCCTGTCCTTCCTTCCTGTCCTTCCTTCCTGTCCTTCCTTCCTGTCCTTCCTTCCTTCCTTCCTTCCTTCCTTCCTTCCTACCTTCCTTCCTTCTTTCTTTCTTCTTCCTTCCTTTCTTTCTTTCTTTCTTTCTTTCTTTCTTTCTTTCTTTCTTTCTTTCTTTCTTTCTTTCTTTCTTTCTTTCTTTCTTTCTTTCTTTCTTTCTTTCTTTCTTCCTTCCTTCCTTCCTTCCTTCTTCCTTCCTTTCTTTCTTTCTTTTCTTCTTTTCTTTCTTTCTTTCTTTCTTTCTTTCTTTCTTCTTTCTTCTTTCTTTCTTTCTTTCTTTCTTTCTTTCTTTCTTTCTCTTTCTTCCTTCCTTCTTTCTTCCTTCCTTTCTTTCTTTCTTTCTCTTCCTTCCTTCCTTCTTTCTTCCTTCCTTTCTTTCTTCCTTTCTTCCTTCCTTCCTTCCTTCCTTGTTGGTCACACCAATTTATTCTCAGGGGTAACTTTAACTTTGAGCTCAGGGATCATTTCTGTTGGTGCATAGAGTCTCTTGTACTATCTCTATGGGCCCTATATTTTCATGAGGATTTGTGATATTCAGCATTCTTAAATGTTAAATAATTTAATAATATCTCTGCCTGCATTAAAAGACTGCCATGAGACTCCAAATGATTAGAAATATTTTGTAAATTTTAACATTGCCTTGGCCTTTGCTTCTTACACTTCTTTTCCATTATGTCTTCTTAATCTAGATTCCAACTCAGTTGACTCAGAATCATTCAATTTCTTTGACTATTTTTGGTTAACTTTAGATTTGAAATGTCTCAAACAGGATTAATAATTTTTACCTTCAACCTCAGTTCTTGCCCTATATCATTTATTCATGATACATTTCCTTACTGAACCTACTTTCCTTCTTCCTCCAAACAATCACCATCTAATCAAAGACTAAGTACTTTTGATATAAATTTGAACTTACTATCTCTTATAGAATTTTTCTGCCCTCAATTTGTTTTTGCATGGTCAACTTATACTCACTATCTCCAGGAATCCTTCATCAACACCTCTGAACTCTCAGTAGGATAGTTTCAAAATGTTATTGTTTATTATTTTTTACCTCAACACTTATTCCAAACTATGGGAATTGCCTCTTTGCCAGAATGTCTGTTAGCTTGCAAGCCCAGAGAAAATTATAAACTAAGTAATTCTACCTTTGAATACAAAAATATAGTCACTTGAGAGTATGAATATGAATATATTTTAAAATACATATAATTCTTCATTATTATTTAAGATTGTTATTTGACTCAAATTGATATTTAATATTCTGAGTTCATCTTTTTTCCCCCCAGTAGAGAATTGCAACTGAGTATATTTTCCTTGTTTGGACAAATTTTTGTATAATGTAAGCATGTTTGGAAACCAGCTGGAGCAATATGACTAGACTAGATGCTGGGAAGGGCATGGCCTCTCTTTCCTAGAAAGACTTACTTTTGTTGAATTCATTTCACTTTAGAACATTTGGCTACTCTCCCAGTGTCTGGCTTAACATGTTGCCTATTGAAATTTTCTGAAAAGGTCTCCCTTTTGTATATTTATATAGTTCAAACAAACAGGAAAAAAACAACTTAAACTCTAGTAATGAAAAATTTAAAATACAATTTCTCAACTCTCAGACAAAAAATCAGATTCAGATAACAATTATCACTGGACAAAAGTACTAGATGAAAGATAATGGTAAATCTTGCTGGATGACAAGATTTAGATACAGAAATTCTGTGAGGAGAAATGAGACATGGAGAAAAGTGAATAATTATTCAAGTTGTAACGAAGGAATTCATGGGTTATAGTAAGAAAATAGAGGAATATTTTTGCTTATTACACTGAGTAAAAACACTTCAACCTGGCAATGACAGTAATTCATTCTGGTTAAATAAAGTTAGAATAGTCCAAATATCTAATTACAAGGTATTTGATTTAAAAATCACACTAAATCTATATAATGATCCCCTTGCAACTGCTCATGAATTCCAACACAGTGGAAAAGATGAAATAGAGATCAATATGAGCTCAATTTTGGTGTTGTCTAGTTGTGTGGATGAGTAATTTCCTTTAGTTTTTTTTATTTCTAAAATGAGTACAATATAATTTAACTTTCTGTATTTTGGGACAACAAATAACAACTTTTATTTATGTAACACCTTTCAATCTCTAACATAGTATTTTTTATATTTTTGGTGAGGGAGGTCTCTCAAAAAGCACATAGAAGAAATCCCATCTGTAATTTTTCTTTAACAAATAATCCCTCCAGTGCAACCCTGGAGGCCTCAGATAACTGCAGTGACTCCAGGTACCTCTGGCACTATAAGACACTAGCATTATGTTATCTGTGGGCCCTTGTCCTATCTCCCAGAATTCCATCTTGAATAATTATTTTCATGTTGTCTTTTCAAATAAAATACTTCTAAGTCTGATATATAAAATATGAATTAAAATAATGTTTAATAACTACAATACTAATGATACCATATTATCTAATCCAGGAGTCAGTGCTTTTATTCTGAAGAGGTCAGATTATTTATATTTTAGGCTTCCTAGACATGTATACATGGAGTCTGTCACAACTCCTCAACTCTTCTCTAGTGGCCTGTTCCAGTGTAAGGATACATAAAGCAGGGTGAGTGGCCATGTTTTACACAGGCTATGTTTTTACCAACTAGAATATTCCAGGGACTAAATCTGACTCCCAGATAGCAAGTATAGTTACTTGCTAATCCCAGATAGCAAGTATAGGTTACTAATCTCAGATAGCAAGTATAGGTTTTTGATCATAGATTCATGGGATCTATCTACTTTATTTTTTTTTAATGTTCCATAGGGTTCAAGACTCCAGGAAAGCAATGTTACTCATTACTAATCCCAGATAGCAAGTATAGGTTTTTGATCATAGATTCATGGGATCTATCTACTTTATTTTTTTTTTTTTATGTTCCATAGGGTTCAAGACTCCAGGAAAGCAATGTTACTCATTACTGTGGAATAAAGGTGTATGTGACTTCCTCTTCAAAAGAAGAAACAGATGAGGGGTAGCCCTAAATGGTGATGAGGAACAAGGGGACATTTATACTAATTTAAACCTAATGAAACCAAATTAAACTTGTTTTTATGATTAAAATTAGGAACATTTGATAATTTATACTGTAATTTGGAGAACAGCTCTCTAAGTGTGTTTATTTTTAACATCATTACTTATCGTTTGTGAAGGAAAAGATACTTAAAATTGACTCAATTAATTAAAAAATATTTCATGAGAAAAAAATGTAGCATTTGGAGCTCTTTAATTTGTGCTAAAATGTACCAATATTTTACTATTTCACCAAATTAATTATATTCACTAATAGCCAAATTAATACACATAAGGATTTTTAAAGTGCTATTTTCATTTTAGTATATTCATAAGTTTAACTTTACAAAACTTAAAGTGCAGACTCACAGAGCTTAGACACCTATCATAAGATAAACATGTTCTCTTTTCTCTTTCATTGCTCTTCCTTTTTTTTTTTCTTTTGGTTTTTGGGCCACACCGGGTGAAGCTCAGGGGTTACTCCTGACTATGAGCTCAGAAATCGCTCCTGACTTGGGGGACCATATGGGATGCCGGGGGATTGAACCTTGATATTTCCTAGCTAGTGTGTGCAAGGCAGACACCTTAATGCTTGCGCCACCACTCCTGCTGCCTTTTTATTATCTTCCTTTTATCATATACAATGTTTGTGTTGTGTAGTAATACCAGTTATTCATTTTGCTAAAATACAAAATTTTGAATGAAATCAAAACCTTTTCACATCCACTAGTATGTAAAGTTTAAACATCTGAAAAAAAATTGAGCTGTAGTACCCATTTTACTTTATTAATATAAATAAAATCATTTCTATAATTTAACTTTAAGGAGTTCAGAATTCATTTACCTGTACAATAAAACCTAAAGATCTGTTATATTGTCTGGTGACCTTCAGGTTACTACCAGGTAGTAACCTCTCAATGCTTTATAAAAAATAAGCAATTTCATTTTTTTTTTGTTTTTGTTTTTGGTTTTTGGGCCACACCCATTTGACGCTCAGGGGTTACTCCTGGCTATGTGCTCAGAAATCGCCCCTGGCTTGGGGGGACCATATGGGATGCCGGGGATCGAACCGCGGTCCGTTCCTTGGTAGCGCTTACAAGACAGACACCTTATCTCTAGCGCCACCTTCCTGGCCCCAGCAATTTCATTTTTTGCAGTGCCACAGTTGTTGAAGTTACATATAAAGCATTTATTTCACTGCTAGGTCACATCTCCAGACTGAAAACAGTTTTGTTTAAATTAATATTCTCTTTTGGCATTTAGATTTGGGTGGGGATAGATCTTAGATCTATGACACCAATGAAAACAGCTGAGCCCCTTTTTATAAAAATCACGTGATTAAAGAAGCATGATGTAGGGGCCAGAGTGATGGTGCAGTAGTAGAGTATCTGTTTGCCTTGCACGCGGCTGACCCAGGATGAACCTCAGTTCGATCTCCAGGTATCCCATATGGTCCCCCAAGCCTGGAGTGATTTCTGAGCGTATAGCCAGGAGTAACCTCTGAGCATCACCAGGTGTGCCTCCTTAAAAAAAAAATGACCCCTCTCCCAAAAGTATGATTTACAAAGTTATTGAAAGCTGAGTTTGGGGCATATAATATTTTAACACAAATCCCACCACCAGTGTTGAATTACTCCACCATACCTCTCTCATCCCATTGCCTCACCTGCCACCTTGAGAGGTGCATTACAAAGGTCTGTGACTACAGCTTAGATATCATGTTTTCAGTGTTGAGACTGTGCTTGTATGTATAGCTATACCACTCTCCACATCATCAGTATAACCATAACCAAAATCCCAACCCATAACATTTAGGTTTTTAAAATATTAAGGTACCATGATTTATGTAGTTTTTCATAATTGAGTATGAGGCATTCAGTGTTTCAACAGCAATCCCATGACCAGTGTCAACTTTCTACCACCAAAGTTTCCAGGTTTCCTTCCCTAACCACCAATATCCTCTGGTTTCCAGCCCCAATCTAGACTACACTCTTGTCAGGCACATTTAAAGTTTGGTTGTAGTTTGATCTCATACTTATAGTATTAATGGCTCTGTAACTTAGACATATACATATGCCACTTTTCTACACCACTGATGTGTCCAAGGCCATTGATCTATTCCTGTTACCTCTGTTATTTCTTCTTACTCCTACTCCCCAGGTTTCTTTTATTTTTTTGTTCTTCTCATTTTTTATAAACTAGGATCAAGGGTGATTTTTATATCCTTGCTTTGATACCTTGCATTCTTTATCTTGTTATTCTACATATGATAAGTGACATCTTTTTATACTTTTGTCCACCACCATATAGTAAACTCTGAGAGAGAGCACACAATTGTTCTCCAATTATGTCATACTCTCTAAACTCTTTCTCTTTATTTATTAAACTTTAATATTAAACTCTTCCCTTTATATTCTCAAAATTTCTCAAAACATATAATTTTGTCATAAGTTACTTAACACATAAAATATTTATATTGTCTTTTAATTAAAAATAAAAATATTGAATGTACATTTAATGAGTTTGAATATAGGCATATTGGGTACTATGTAAAAATAGAATAATTACAGAGATACTATTACTTTAAATGAGATGAAAAACATATAAACATCTTTAAAAATTTCCTGTGTCTTTCAGTGCAAGTGTAATAATAGGTAGCATGAATTCTTTCCCAATAAAAATCATAATGAACTGGTAAGATAGTACAAGGTTAAAACATATGTTGGCTTGATTTTTGTTCAGCAACACACAGACCCCTGGGCATCTCCCAGTGTGGCTTGGGTGACTTTTAAAAATCACCAGAAGACCCTTGTGGTCCCTGACACTGCAGGGTGGGAGCCACATCCTCAGGCCCTAGTATTAAACAACTAGCTTGGTTGGCTAAATATCACTGGGAGTAGCTCCCAGACTCCCTCATCACTGCTTAAGAGGCTCAAAACAATGTGCATAATACAAGGCCAGAGAGAGAACACAGCAGCAGGAAATTTGACTTGTACATGGCTGACCCAGGACAGACCTGGGTTTGATTCCTGGCATCCTATATGCTCCCCCAAGCCTGTAGGAGCGATTTTTGAGTGCAGAACCAGGAGTAACCCCTGAGAGTGCTGGGTGTGACCCAAGAAACAGAAAGAGGGTTAAAAAAAAACAATGTGCATAATCCATGTTTAATAGTAGACATTGCATTGTAAAATGTCTCTAGAAATGATTCTCCTTACAAATTGATGCATTGTGTCCATTGAATAACATCTCTCTCTTCTCTCAGCCCTGACACTATTATACTCTTAGCTTTGAGCTTGACTATTTAAGGAACCTTATACACACAGCATCATACAATATGTGCATTTCTAAGACTGATTAATTTCCTGTATCCTAATGTCTCTCAAGGTCTTGCCATGTTGTCATAGATGGAAATTTGCCTTCATTTCATGCTGATTAATATTCCATTGCATGTGTATTTTATATGTTGATGAACATTTGGGTTGTTTATATATTTTTGGCTAGCTACTGGAAGGCAGCATAATTGCTTTAAAATTGCAGTGTTGGGATTTAGCATGTAGCTGAACTTTATGGTCATTTTTCTAATAATTATTGTTGAAAGACAGCTGGGGTCATGTCAAGCAATAAATATAGAGGGATGGCAAGAGTTAATTTTATGTGTAAGCTCTACTGGGAAAGAGAAGCACAGATTGTTGGTAAGACATTATTGCTGGGAATGTCTGTGACAGTTTTTGGATGAGATTAGCATTTGATTCTGCAGCCTGAGTAAAGAGATTCATGCTTTTTAAAGCGAGAGTTTCAAGCATTCTGCTGAGCAGCAGAATAAAACAAACTAAGAACTAATCATGCTGTTTTAATCCCAATATTTTGCTTCATAAGAGGTTCAAAGCTTGTTTTCTCCCAAAATTAGGGAGGCATGTTTATAAAAAGGAAAACAGAATATTTTGAACTAGGTAATTTCTTTTCAAAAAAGACATGTTTTCAACTATGAGAAATTAATTCAATTCTTAAGTTATTATTTAGTTTAACAATTGACCAAAAAATTTTTAGCCTGCTTTCATTTCAAGCTCTTATTAAAATATATTAAAAGATTAAAAAACAAGAAATTTTATTACACACAAAATTAACTTGTGATCAACTAATGCAAAAATGTTTAGTAAAACTTTCGAAAGAACTACACAATTATTGTATGGTATATCATGCCTCAAATAGTCCACAGAACTGTAAGCCACCAGTCTTCAGTTTTTAGTTTCTTACCCAACCAGAGTTATCCTGTACTGCAAAAACGAATACATAAAAGTAAAGAAAAAGTAATGTTTGCCGACTTTGAGGTAAGATAAGTCAAGGTTAACTTAAATTGAAATAACCTGTTTTACACTTGGTTGCCTGTATGATACATATGCAAAACAGACATCCGTTTCTAGGGGAAATCAACTCATTCTTCAGAGATGCCTTTTTCACCACAGTCATTGAAGACTTTATGAAAATTATTTTTGTAAAATATGGGGTGCAAGCATTATGTTAAATTTTAAAATATTATGTTGGTATGACTAAAATGGGGTGCAATCATTACACAGTTAACTATGATAATATAGACAAGAATGGAAATAAATATGGACTACATGTATATAGACTGAAACTAAAGAATAATTTGAGTTCATTGCAATTTTTCTTTAGGAAAGAAAGGCAAAGATGATGCATAACATTTCCTGCACTTGTAGTGCAGTGTGACCCAGAAACACCTGGGATTTGTAGGTGACTATTGAACTTCGTTTTGACACATATTCTTTCAACTTAATCATTTTCCCCCCCAGTGAATCAAGAGGATGTTTCTAGTTCTGAGAAATGCAATGCAGTTAGCTTGACAAATCATCACAGTGAGAATTAATAATTTAAATATACTTTCTAAAGCTGAAAACCTGACAAGTTGCCCATGTTCCATCAGTATAGAGACAAAAGTGAGCCAACAAAGGGCATTTTGGGAAGTTCACAAAAATCTCTCTGGGAAATTATGGTCAAAGAATGACTATGGGGAGTTTCCAAGGGTCAAACTAATGTTCTTTTTATTAGAAAAAATATTAACCAAATCAGACATTTTTGTTAGAGTGTACACTAGCAATTACATATGTATTTCCCAACTTCACCAGAAAATATATCCCCTCTTAACCTTATAAAATTAGATATATGAGACTGTCCATCATAACACTCTTTAAAAGTAAGAGTAAGTTCCCTACAAATATCATGAAGAAATCAGCTCAAAATTGCATGTTCTCCCATACTCACCGAAGACATGACACAGATTTGGGGAAGGGTAAGGCATAAAATATGTGCTGCTGATAAATAGGTACACTTGCACATTACTCAATACTTTCACACACTATATTTATAAATAAACTTTAAATGTGTTGATTCTTTTCATTGTATGGCCCTGAGAGTGGTGACACTGATGGCAGCACTGAGGAGCAAGGCCCTCATGTGTGAGACATGGGGGGGGGGGTAACCGTGGGGAGGAGGGTCCTCCTGATTGTGACATGGAAAGCAGCTCTGTAGGGTCCATTTGGGGAAGGGCCACTCATTTATAACCATCATGGGCAGCCCTGAATAGGGAGGGGAGAAGACCTACTGGCTCTCTGTAACTTGGAAAGGAGCATTGTTGGGGAAAGGCCAGCAATATGTGACATGGAAGGGGAACACAGGCGCCTGGAGTGCCAGGTCCTCATCTTTGTGACAGGGATGCAAGCCCTGAGGAGAACGGCCTTCATCATTGTGACATGCAAGGGAAGCCTGAAGGTAGGGGAGGTCTTTTCACAAAGGGAATGAGCATGTTGGAGCAATGCCTTAATTTTGTAACAGCCAAGGTGGCCCTTGTGTGATGGGATCAATCATCTTTGGGACATGGAAGCTGCAGCCTGGGGAGGAAGGCCCTCCCTCATCTTCGGGACATAAAAGTCAGTCCTGAAGAGGACGGAAGGACCTCAATTTTACGACATCCTAGCTTCCTTGAGGAGAACTTTCCACATCTTTGTAACTAGGAAGGCAGCCATGAAGTGGAAGCAGTCATCTTTGGGAGAGAATGGGTGTGTGGAGAGGCCCTGGTTTGCAAAATGCAAAGGGAGCAATGTAGGGGAAAGGCCTTCAATATGTGACTTGGGAAGGGAATCGTTGTGTGGGAGGACCTCGACTTGTGACATGGGAGGCATACTGGAAGGTTAGCAGGGGGAGGGTCACCTTCTTTGAAACATTCCAGAAATCAATGTCGGGTAAGGCCTTCAATTATGTGACATGAAAGGGAATCGTTGCGGTCTGGGGATGTCCTCTGCTTTGGGACATGGAGGGCAGCAACACAAATGAAGAACCTCATTTCCTAAAATGGAAGCTAGTCCAGCGGTGAAAGACCCTGATCCTTTTGACTGGAAGGCAGCCCAGAGGAGGAACACTCATCTTTTGAACATGGAAGACAGCCTTGAGTAAGAAGCCCTCTTCTTTTTGACATTTAAGTCCAGCATGAGGCGCCAGGCCCTTGTCGTCTTTGGGACATGGGAGTTAGCACTGAGGAGCAAGGACTTTGTGTGATTCAAGAGGAAGGCAGCCCTGAGTAGGAACCCTCAACTGTTGGACAAGCAGGGTATCATTATAGAGGAAAGGTGGCTGGGACATGGCCCTCATCTTTGTGAAATGGAAAGGAGCAATGTTAGGGAAAGGCCTTCACTCTGTATAAGGACAGGAATGCCTGTTGGTTGTGGAGGAACTCTCTTTGTGCCATGGGAGGCATACTTGAAGTTAGCAGGGAGGTCTAACTTCAAGGCATGTAAAGGAGCAGTTGGGGAAGACGCCTGTCATTTATGATCTGGGAGGGTTTCCCTTGTTGGTTGGAGAAAGCATGCTTTGGATATTGGGTAATCAGCCCTGAAAAGGAAGACCCTCATCTGAGACATTTGGAAGCATCCATCAGCCAGAAGGCGTGGTAGGCGTGACATTGAAGGTAAGGAGCCCCGAGCTGCAAAGTTCTCAGCACGGCAACAACGAATTTACAAGGAACCCAATCGTGCAAAAAGGAACTCAGCCCTGAGGATGAAGGCCCTGAACATGGTAACCTGGTAGGAAAGTCCTGCAGACAATATCCTCAACTTAGTAGCGTGGGTGGAAGCCACGAATGGGAGGGCCCTCATCTTTAGAACATGGAAGGCATCTCTGACCTGACAAGTCCCTATCTGTGGGACATGGAGGGGAGCCTTGGGAGGGCAAGGAGAGGCCCTGATCTTTGTGAAATTACAGCACGCCCTGGGGAAGAAGACCTTCATGATAGTAGCTGGGAGGCAGCTATGGGAAGACCGCCCCCAACTTTATGGTAGGAAATGGAGCCCCAATAAGGTCTTCAAATTGTGACTGGGAGGGAGCCATGAAAGGAAGTCCCACATCTTTGTGGTCAGGCAGCAGTGAGCCCTCTGGAGCAAAAGCCCTGATCTTGGTGACAAAGAAGGGAGGCATAATTCTGTCATTTGGTTAGAGAGACCATAATCTATGGAAACCGGAAAGCAGTGCTGCAGTGCTGAGCCTGGGGTTCAAAGGTCCTCTTTTTTCTTTGTGACATGAAAGGCGGGCAGCCCGGAGGAGGAAGAACTTCATCTCTGCGACATGGAAGACAGCGTCGAGGAGGAAGGCCTTTCTCTTAGAACCATGGAAACGACCCTCAAGTATGAAGACCCTGATCACCATACCCTGGTAGAAGCCCCGCTGGCAAGTCTCTCAGTTTTGTGACGTGGAATGCTGTACTGTGGATAAATGGCACTCCATATGTGACCTAAAAGAAAGCCTTGAGGGCCATGGCCCTGATAGCTACACTTAGGAGCAAGGCCCTCATGTCTGATCCATGGGAGGTAGCTATGGGGAGGAGGGCCCTCCTGATTGTGACATGGAAAGCAGCTGTGTAGGGTCCCCTTGGGGACAGGCCACTCATTTGTAACCATGATGGGCAGCCCTGAATAGGGAGGGGGCAAAACCTTGTGGCTCTATGTAATTTGGAAGGGAGCATTGTTGGAGAAAGGCCAGCAATATGTGACACGGAAGGGGAACACATGCGCCAGGGGCGTCATGACCTAATCTTTGTGAGAAAGATGCAAGCCTTGAGGAGGACGGCCTTCATTGTTGTGACATGCAAGGGATCCCTGAAGGGTTGGAAAGGATTTTGTACAAATATAGGGAGTATGTTGGAGCAATGAATTTTTATGTAATATCCAAGGTGGCCCTTGGGTGCTGAGGAGCACATCATATTTAGAACATGGAAACTGCAGCCATGGGGTTGAAGGCCCTCCCAAGTTTTTGAGACATGGATGTCAGCCCTGAAGAAGGAAAGACCTCAATTTTAGGACATCCAGGCTGTCTTGAGGAGGACTTCCCACATCTTTGTGAGTAGACAGGGAGCCATGAAGTGGAAGCAGTCATTTTTGGGAGAGGATGTGGTGGGGGTGGCTCTGGTTTGTGACACGTAAAGGAAGCAATGTAGGGGGAAAAGCCTTCTATATGTGACTTGGGAAGGGAATCATTGTGTGAGGGAACCTCAACTTTGTGACATGGAAGGCAAATTTGAAGGGTGGTGGGGGAAGGTCGTCTTCTTTGAAATATGCCAGGGAGCAATGTTGGGTAGGGCCTTCAATTATGTGACTTGGAAGAAAATCATTGTGGCCTAGGGAGATCCTCTGCTTTGAGACAGGGAGAGCAGCCACATGAATGAAGAACCTCATTTCGTAAAATGGAAGACAGTTTAGCGGTGAAAGACCCTGATCCTTGTGACTTGGAAGGCAGCCCAGAGGAGGAAGACTCATCTTTCAGATGTGGAAGGCAGCCTTGAGGAAGAAGGCCTTCTTCTTTTTGACATGGAAGTCCAGCATGAGATGCCAGGTCCTTGTCGTCTTTGGGACATGGAATGCAGCCCTGATGAGAAAGGCCTTTGTGTGATTCAAGAGGAAGGTAGCCCCAAGGAGAAAGCCCTCATCTCCTAGACCAGCAGGGCATCCTTGAAGAGGAAAGGTGGCATGGACAGGGCCCTAATCTTTGTGAAATGGAAGGGAGCAATGTTGGGGAAAGGCCTTCACTCTGTATAGGACAGGAATGCTTGTTGGTTGGGGAGGAGCTCATCTTTGTGCCATCGGAGGCATATTTGAAGGGGGCTGGGGGGAAATGTTCCTCATCTTTGGGACATGGAAGGGAACAGTGCTGGGTAGATTCCTGTCATTTATAACCTGGGAGGATTTCCCTTGTTGGTTCTGGAAAGCATACTTTGGGATTTGGCTAGCCAGCCCTGAAAAGGAAGACCCTCATCTGAAACATATAAAAGCAGCCATCTGTCAGAAAGCCTTGGTGGCATGACATCAAAGTTAAGGAGCCCTGTGTTGCAAAGCTCTCAGCGCTGCACACTAAAATTACAAGAAACCCAGTGTGCTGGAAAAAACTCAGCCCTGAGGAAGAAGGCCACCAGGGTCACGTGGTAGGAAAGCCCTGTGGGCAATGTCCTCAACTTAGTAGCATGGGTGGAAGCCATGAATGGGAGGGCCCTCGTCTTTAGGACATGGAAGGCCTCCCTGTCTGTGGGACATGGTCATTAGCCTTGGGAGGGCAAGTTTAGGCCCTGATCTTTGTGAAAATACAGCAAGCCCTGGGGAAGAAGACCTTCATGATAGTAGCTGGGAGGCAGCTATGCGATGACTGCCCCCAAATTTATGGTAGGAAAGGGAGCCCCAAGAAGGTCTTCAAATTGTGACTGGGAGGGAGCCCTGAGAAGGAAGTCCCACATCTTTGTGGCCGGGCAGCAGTGAGCCCTCAGGAGCAAAAACCTTGATGTTGGTGACAAGGAAGGGAGGCATCATTCCTGTCATTTATGTCACAGGGACATCAACCTTGGTTAGGGAGACCCTAATCTCTGGGAACCGGATCTAGTACTGCAGTGCTGAGCCTGGGGTTCTAATGCCCTATTCTTTCTTTGTGACATGAAAGGCAGGTAGCCCTGAGGAGGAAGAACTTCATGTTTGTGACATGGCAGAGAGCACTGAAGACGAAGGCTTTCCTCTTTGAACCATGGAAACAACCCTCGAGTATGAAGACCCTGATTGCCATACCCTGGTAGAAGCCCCGATGGCAAGTCTCTCAGCTTTGTTATGTGGAACACTGCACTGGGGGGAAATGGCACTCCATATGTGACCTAAAAGAAAGCCCTGAGGGCCATGGCCCTGAGAGTAGTGACACTGACGGCAGCACTGAGGAGCAAGGCCCTCATGTGTAGACATGGGAGGTAGCCATGGGGAGGCGGGTATTCCTGATTTTGACATGGAAAGCAGCTATGTAGGGTCTCCTGGAAGGGCCACTCATTTGGAACCTTGTTGGGCAGCCCTGAATGGGGAGGAGGGAAGACCTCTTGGCTCTCTGTAACTTGGAAGAGAGCATAGTTGGGGCAAGGCCAGCAATATGTGACATGGAAGAGAAATACTTGCGCCTGGAGTGGCAGGAACTCATCTTTGTGACAAAGATACAAGCTGTGAGGAGAACGGCCATCATAGTTGTGACATGCAAGGGAGGCCTAAAAGTAGGGGAGGTCTTTTTACAAAGGGAATGAGCATGTTGGAGCAATGCCTTAATTCTGTAACATCCAATGTGGCCCTTGTGTGCTGAGGAGCACATCATCTTTGGGACATGGAAGCTGCAGCCCTGGGAAGAAGGCCCTCCCTCGTCTTTGGTGCATGGATGTCAGCCCAGAAGTGGAAGGAAGGACATCAATTTTACGATATCCATGCCACCTTGAGTAGGAATTCCCACATCTTTGTGACTAGATAGGCAGTCATGAAATGGAAGCAGTCATCTTTGAGAGAGAAAGGGGTGGGTTTGTGACATGCAAAAGGAGCAATGTCGGGGAAAGGCCTTCAATATATGTCTTGGGAAGGGAATTGTTGTGTGGGAGGACCTCAACTTTGTGACATGGGAGACATGCTTGAAGGGTAGCAGGAGGAAGGCCGCCTTCTTTGAAACATGGCAGGGAGCAATGTCGGGTAATGCCTTCAATTATGTGACTTGGAAGGGAATCTTTGTGGCCTGGGAGGTCCTCTGCATTGGGACATGGAGGGCAGAGGCATGAATGAAGAACCTTATTTCCTGAAATGGAAGCCAGTCCTGTGGTGAAATACCCTGATCCTTGTGACTTCAAAGGCAGCCTACAGGAGGAAGACTCATCTTTAGGACGTGAAAGGCAGCCTTGAGGAAGAAGACCATCTTCTTTTTGACATGGAAGTCCAGCATGAGGCGCCAGGTCCTCATTGCCATGGGACATGGAAAGCAGACCCGAGGAGAAAGTCTTATGTGTGACTCAAGATTAAGGCAGCCCAGAGGAGGAAGACCTCATCTGTTGGACCAGCAGGGCATCCTTGAAGAGGAAAGTTGGCAGGGACAGGGTCTTAATCTTTGTGAAATGGAAGGGAGCAATGTTGGGGAAAGGCCTTCACTTTGTATATGGAAGGGAATGCCTGTTTGTTGGAGAGGAACTCATCTTTGTGTTTTGAGATATAGTTGAAGAGGAGTGTGGAGGAAGTTCATTATTGGGACAAGGAAGTGAACAGTGCTGAAAAGTTGCCTGTCATTTATGACCTTGGATGTTTTCCCTTGTTGGTTGGTGAAAACATGCCTTGGAATTTGGGTAGCCAGCCCTGAAAAGGAAGACCCTCATCGGAGACATGTGGAAGCAGCCATCAGCCAGAAGCCCTGGTGGCATGACATTGAAGGTAAGGAGCCCTGAGCTTCAAAGCTCTCAGCACTGCAACACCGAACTTAAAAGGAATCCAGTGTGCAGGAAGGAACTCAGGCCTGGGGAGGAAGGTCCTCCCTCGTTTGTGGGACATGGATGTCAGCCCTGAAGAGGAAGGAAGGACCTCAGTTTTACGACATCCAGGCTGCCTTGTGGAGGACTTCTCACATCTTTGTGACTAGGAATGCAGCCGTGAGAAGAAAGCAGTCATCTTTGGAAGAGGATGTGTGTGTGAGAGGCCATGGTTTTTACATGCAAAGGGAGCAATTTCGGGGAAAGACCTTCAATATGTGACTTGGGTAGGTATCATTCTGTGGAAGCATCTCAACTTTGTGACAAGGGATGCATATATCAAGGGTGGTGGTGGAAGGTCATCTTCTTTGAAACATGCTTGAGGGCAATGTCGGGTAAGACCTTCAATTATGTGACATGGAAGGGAATCATTATGGCCTAGAGATGTCCTCTGCTTTGGGAAATGGAGGGCAGTCACACAAATGAAGAACCTCATTTCATGAAATGGAAGCCAGTCCTATGGTGAAAGACCCTGATCCTTGCGACTTGGAAGGCAGCCCAGAGGAGGAAGACTCATCTTTTGGACGTGAAAAGCAGCCTTGAGGAAGAAGGCCTTCTTCTTTTTTGACATGGAAGTCCAGCATGAGGCACCAGGCCGTTGTCATCTTTGGGGCATGGGAGGCAGCCCCAAGCAGAAAGGCCTTTGTGTTATTCAAGAGGAAGGCAGCCCCGAGGAGGAAGCCCTCATCTCTTGGACCAGCAGGGCATCCTTGAAGGGGAAAAGTGGCGGGAACACTGCCCTCATCTTTGTGAAATGGAAGGGAGCAATGTTGGGGAAAGGCCTTCACTCTGCATATGGACAGGAATGCCTGTTGTTTGAGGAGAAACTCATCTTTGTGCCATGGGAGGCATACTTGAAGTGGAGTGGGATGGTTTAATCTTTGGGACATGTAAACAAACAGTTCTGGGAAGATGCCTGTCAATCATGACCTGGGAGGGTTTCCCTTCTTGGTTAGGGAAAGCATGCTTTGGGATTTCGGTAGCCAGCCCTGAAAACAATGACCCTCATTTGAGACATGTGGAATCAGTCATCAGCCAGAAGGCCTTGGCAGAGTGGCATGGAGGGTAAGGAGCCCTGAGCTACAAAGCTCTCAGTGCTGCAACACCGAACTACAAGGGACCAGAGTGCAGGAAGGAACTCAGCCCTGGGATGAAGGCCCTGACCACGGTCATGCAGTAGGAATGCCCTGCAGGCAATGTCCTCTACTTAGTAGCATGGGTGGAAGCCATGAATGGGAGGACCCTCATATTTAGGACATGGGAGGCCTCCCTGACCTGACAGGTGCTATCTATGGGACATCATCAGGAGCCTTGGTAGGGCAAGGAGAGGCCCTCATCTTGTAAAATTAAAGCAAGCTTTGTGGAAGAAGACCTTCATGATAGTAGCTTGGAGTCAGCTATGGAAGTACGGCCCCCAACTTAATGATAGGAAAGGGAGCCCCGAGAAGGTCTTCAAATTATGACTGGGAGGGAGCCCTGAGAAGGAAGTCCCACATTTTGTGGTCGGGCAGCAGTGAGCCCTCAGGAGCAAAAACCCTGATCTTGTTGACAAGGAAAGGAGGCATCATTCCTGTCATTTATGTGACAGGGATTCAACCCTAGTTAACGAGACTCTGATCTTTGGAACTGCAAGGCAGTGCTGCAGTGCTAAGCCTGGTGTTCTAAGGCCCTCTTTTTCTTTGTGACATGAAAGTCAGGCAGCCGTGAGGAGGAAGAACTTCATGTTTGTGAGATGGAACACAGCGCTGAGGACAAAGGCCTTCCTCTTTGAACCATGGAAATGACCTTCGAGTATGAAGACCCTGATCATCATACCTTGGTAGGAAGCCCCAATGGCAAGTCTCTCAGCTTTGTGACATGGACACTGCACTGGGTGGAAAGTGACCCTCATATATGACCTAAAGAAAACCCTGAGGCCATGTCCCTGAGAGTGGTGACACTGATGGCAGCACTGAGGAGCAAGACCTCATGTGTGAGACATGGGAGTTAGCCATGGGGAGGAGGTCCTCCTGATTTTATAATGGAAAGAAGCTGTGAGGGTCCAAGTGGGGAAGGACCACTCATTTGTAACCTTGATGGGCAGCCCTGAATGGGGAGTAGGGAAGATCTCCAGGCTCTCTGGAACTTGGAAGAGAACATTGTTGGGGAAAGGCCAGCAACATGTGACAGGGAAGCAGAACACTTGTGCTTGGGATGGCAGGACCTCATACTTGTAACAAAGATGCAAACCCTGAGGAGAATGGCCCTCATTGATGTGATATGCAAGGGAGGCCTGGTGGGTTTGGGAGGTCTTTGTACAAAGGGAGGGCGTATTTTGGAGCAATGCCTTAATTATATAACGTCCAAATTGGCCCTTGTGTGCTGGGGAGCACATCATCTTTGGACATGGAAGCTGCAGCCCTGAGCAGGAAGGCCCTCCCTCACCTTTGGGACATGGATGTTAGTCCTGAAGAGGAAGTAAATAACTCAATATTACGACATCCTTGAGGAGGTCTTCCCACATCTTTGTGACTATTCAGGCAGCCATGAAGTGGAAGCAGTCATTTTTGGGAGAGGATGGATGTGGGGTGGCCCTGCTTGTGACACGCAAAGGGAGCATTGTAGGGTAAAGGCCTTCAGTATATGACTTGGGAAGGAAATCTTTGTGTGGGATTGGGTAGCCATCCCAGAAAAGGAAAATCATCATCTGAGACATACGGAAGCAGCCATCAGCTGGAAGTCATTGGCACGTGACATAGAAGGTAAGGAGCCATGAGCTGCAAAGCTCTCAGTGCTGCAATGCTGAACTTACAAGGAAACCAGCATGCAGGAAGAAACTCAGCCCTGAGGAAGAAGGCCCTGACCACGGCCACTAGGTAGGATAGCACTGTAGGCAATGTCCTCAACTTACTAGCATAATTGGAAGCCGTGAATGTTAGGGCTCTTATCTTTAGGACATGGGAGGCCTCTCTGACCTGACAGGTACCTATGTGGCACATGGACATGAGACTTGGGTGGGTAAGGAGAAGCCCTCATCTTTGTGAAAATACAGCAAGCCCTGGGGAAAAAGACCTTCATGATAGTAGCTGGGAGGCAGCTATGGGAGGACTGCCCCCAAATTTATGGTAAAAAAGGGAGCCCCAAGAAGGTCTTCAAATTGTGACTGGGAGGGAGCACTGAGAAGAAAGTCCCACATCTTTGTGGCCGGGCAGCAGTGAGCCCTCAGGAGCAAAATAACCCTGATCTTGGTGACAAGGAAGTAGGCATCATTCCTGTCATGTAACAGGGATGTCAACCCTCATCTTAGTGAAATGGAATAGAGCATTGTTGGGGAAAGGCCTTCACACTGTATATGGACAAGAATGCCGGTTTGTTGGGGAGGAACTCATCTTTGTGCCATGGGAGGCATACTTGAAGGGCAAGGGGAGGAAGGTCTACATTTCTGGGACATGTATAAGAACAGTCCTGGGAAGACGCCTGCCATTTATGACTGGGAGGGTTTCCTTTGTTGGTTGGGGAAAGCATACTTTGGGATTTGGGTAGCCATCCCTGAAAAGGAAGACCCTCATTGGAGACATGTGGAAGCAGCAATCAGCCAGAAGGCCTTGGCAGCGTGACATTGAAGGTAAGGAGCCCTGAGCTACAAAGTTCTCAGCGCTGCAACACCGAACTCACAACGGACCAGCGTGCAGGAAGGAACTCAGCCCTGAGGAAGAAGGCCTTGACCGGAGTCGCATGGTAGGAAAACCCTGTGGGTAATGTCCTCTACTTAGTAGCATGGTTGGGAGCCATGAATGGGAGGGCTCTTATCTTTAGGACATGGAAGACCTCCCTGACCTGACAGGTTCTTATTTGTGGGACATGGACGGAGGCCTTGGAGGACAAGGTTAGTCCCTCATCTTTGTGAAAATACAGCAAGCCATGGGGAAGAAGACATTCATTATATTAGCTAGGAGGCAGCTATGGGAGCACGGCACCCATCTTTATGGTAGGGAAGGGAGCC
Organism: Suncus etruscus; assembly: GCF_024139225.1. NCBI lineage: Eukaryota > Metazoa > Chordata > Mammalia > Eulipotyphla > Soricidae > Suncus > Suncus etruscus. The sequence goes on along the minus strand of NC_064854.1, from coordinate 106,524,691 downwards.
TCAAGAAGGCCTTAATTTTGACTGGGAGGGTGCCCTGAGAAGGAAGTCACACATATTTGTGGTTGGGCAGCAGTGAGCTTTCAGGAGCAAAAACCCTGATCTTGGTGACAAGGAAGGGAGGCATCATTCCTGTCATTTATGTCACAGGTATTCAACCCTGGTTAGGGAGACCCTAATCTTTGGAAACCGGAAGGCAGTGCTGAGCCTGTGGTTCTAAGGCCCTCTTCTTTCTTTGTGAAATAAGACCCTGATCACCATACCCTGGTAGGAAGCTCCGATGGCAAGTCTCTCAGATTTGTTACGTGGAACACTGCACTGGGTATAAATGGCCATTCATATGTGATCTAAATGAAAACCCTGACAGCCATGGCCCTGACAGTGGTGACACTGATGGTAGCACTGAGGAGCAAGGCCCTCATGTGTGAGTTATGAGAGGTAGCACTGAGGAAGAGGGTCCTCCTGGTTGTGACTTGGAAAGTGGCTGTTTAGGGTCCCCTTGGAAAGGGCCACTCATTTGTAACTTTGATGGGCCTATCTGAATGGGTCGGGGGGAAAGACCACCTCGCTCTCTGTAACTTGAAAGGGAGCATCATTGGGGAAAGGCCAGCAATATGTAACATGGAATGGAACACTTGCGCCTTGGGCTTCAGGACCTCATCTTTGTGACATGGATGCAAGCCCTGAGGATAACGGTCTTTATCGCTGTGAGGTGCATGGGAGGACTGAAGGATTGTTGAAGTCTTTGTACAAAGGGAGGGGAGCATGTTGGAGCAATAACTTAATTCTGTAACATCCAAGCTTGCGCTTATGTCTGTGGAGCACATCATCTTTGGGATATTGAAGCTGCAGCCATGGGTAAGAAGGCCCTGCCTGGTATTTGGGACATAAATGTCAGCCCTGAAGAGGAAGGAAGGACCTCAATTTTGTGACATACAGGATGCCTTGAGGAGGACTTCCCACATCTTTGTGACTAGGAATGCAGCTATAAAGTGGAAGCAGTCATCTTTGGGAGAGGATGGGTATGGGGGGGGGGAGGCCCTGGTTTGTGAAATGCAAAGAGAGCAATGTAGGGGAAAGGCCTTCAATTTATGACTTGGAAGGGAATCGTTGTGTGGGAGGACCTCAACTTTGTGACATGGGAGGCATACTTGAAGGGTAGGAGGGGAAAAGCCGCCTTCTTTGAAACATGCCAGGGACCAATGTTGGGTAAGGCCTTTAATTATGTGACATAGAATTGAATCGTTGTGGCCTGGGTAGGTCCTCTGCTTTGGGACATGGAGAGCAGAGACATGAATGAAGAACCTTATTTCCTGAAATGGAAGCCAGGCCTGTGGTGAAAGACCCTGATCCTTGTGACTTGGAAGGCAGCCCAGAGGAGGAAGATTCACCTTTTGGACGTGGAAGGCAGCCTTGATGAAGAGAACCCTCTAATTTTTGACATGGAAGTCCAGCATGAGGCACCAGACCCTTGTCGTCTTTGAGACATGGGAGGCAGCCCTGAGAAGAAAGGCCTTTTTGTGTTTCAAGAGGAAGGCAGTCCTGAGGAGGAAGCCCTCATCTGTTGGACCAGCAGGGCATCCTTTAATAGGAAAGGTGGCGGGGCCAGGGTTTTCTCCTTTGTGAAATGGAAGGGAGCAATGTTGGGGAAAGGCCTTCACTCTGTATATGGACAGGAATGCCTGTTGGTTGGGGAGAAATTTATCTTTGTGCCATGGGAGAAGTAGGTGAAGGGGAGGGGAGGATGGTGTACAATTTGGGACATGTAAACGAACAGTTCTGTGAAGACCCCTGCCATTTATGACCGAGGAGGGTTTTGCTTGTTGGTTGGGGAAAACATGCTTTGGGATTTGGTTAGCCAGACCTGAAAAGGAAGACCCTCATCTGATACATGTGGAATTAGCCATCAGACAGAATCCTTGGTGGCATGACACCAAAGGTAAGGATCCCTGAGCTACAAAGCTCTCAGCACTGCAACACTGAACTTACAAGGGACCAGCGTGCAGGAAGGAACTAAACTTTGGGAACCTGAAGAAAATACTGCAGTGCTGAGCCTGGGATTCTAAGGCCCTCTCTTTCTTTGTGACATGAAAGGCAGGCAACCCTGAGGAGGAAAAACTTCATGTTTGTGACATGGAAGACAGCACCGAGAAGAAAGGCCTTCCTCTTAGAACCATGGAAACTACTCTGAAGTATGAAGACACTGATCACCATACCCTGGTAGGAAGCCAAGATGGCAAGTCTCTCAGGTTTCTGATATGGAATACTCACTTGGGGGAAATGGCCCTCCATATCTCCATATGTGACCTAAAAGAAAGCCCTGTCGGCCAAGGCCCTGAGATTGGTGACACTGACAGAAGAACTGAGGAGCAAGGCCCTCGTGTGTGAGACATGGGAGGTAGCCATGGGAAGGAGTGTCCTCATGATTGTGACATGGAAAACAGGTGTGTAGGGTCTACTTGTGGAAGGGCCACTCATTTGTAACCTTGATGAGCAGCCCTAAATCGGGAGGGGGGATACTTCCTGTTTATCTTTAAGTTGGAAAGAGAGCATTGTTGGAGTAAGGCCAGTAATACTTGACATGGAAGGAGAACATTTGTGCCTGGAGCAACTGGACCTCATCTTTGTAAGAAAGAAGCAAGCCCTGAGGAGTACAGCACTCATTGTTGTCACAAGCAAGGATGGCCTGGAGTGTTGAGGAGGACTTTATACAAGGAAAGGGAGCATGTTGCAGCAATGCCTTAATTATGTAACATCCAGGGTGGCCCTTGCATGCTGGGGAGCACATCATCTTTGGGAAATGGAAGCTGCTGCCCTGGGGAAAAAGTCCTTGCCTTCCCTTTGGGACATCGATGTCAGTCCTGAATAGGAAGAAAGGACCTCAATTTTATGACATCCAGTCTGCCTTGAGGAGCACTTCTCACATCTTTGAGACTAGGAAGACAGCCGTGAAGTGGAAGCAGTCATTTTGGAAGAGAAAAGGTGTGCGGGAGGTGCTGGTTTGTGACACACAAAGGGAGCAATGTATGGGATAGGCCTTCAATATGTGACTTGGGTAGGGAATCGTTGTTTGGGAGGACCTCAATTTTGTGACAGGGGAGGCGTACTTGAAGTCTTCTTTGAAACATGCCACGGAGCAATGTCGGGTAAAGTCTTTAATTATGTGACATGAAGGGAATCGTTATGGCCTGGGAATGTCCTCTGATTTGGAACATGGAGGGTAGCCATGAGAATGAAGAACCTCCTTTTCTGAAATGGAAGCCAGTTCTGTGGTGAAAGACCCTGATCCTTGTGACTTGGAAGGCAGCCTTGAGGAATAAGGCCCTCTTGTTTTTGACAAGGCAGTCCAGCATGAGGCGCCAGATCCTCATTGTCATCATCTTTGGGACATGGGAGGCAGCCCCAAAGAGAAAGGCCTTTGTGTGATTCAAGAGGAAGGCAGCCCCAAGGAGGAAGCCTTCATCTGTTGGACCAGCTGGGCATCCTTGAAGAGGAAAGGTGCCAGGTAGGGGGGCCTCGTCTTTGTGAAATGGAAGGGAGCAATGTTGGGGAAAGGCCTTCACTCTGTATATGGACAGGAATGCCTGTTGGGGAGAAACTCATCTTTGCACCAGCCATGAGAGGCATACTTGAAGGGGGTGGGAAGGTCCTCATCTTTGTACATGGAAGGGAACAGTGCTGAGAAGACACCTGTCATTTATGACCTGGGAGGTTTCCCCTTGTTGGTTGGGGAAAACATGCTTTGGGATTTGAGTAGCCCTAAAAAGGAAGACCCTCATCTGAGACATGTGGGAACAGCCATCAGCTGGAACGCCTTGGCATTGTGACATCGAAGGTAAGGATCCTTGAGCTGCAAAGCTCTCAATGGTGCAACACCGAACTTACAAGGAACCCAGCGTGCAGGAAGGTGCTCAGCCCTGAAGAAGAAGGCCCTGACTGCAGTCCCATGGCAGGAAAACCCTGCGGGCAATGTCCTCAACTTAGTAGCATGGTTGGAAGCCATGAATGGGAGGGCCCTCATCTTTAGGACACGAAAGGCCTCCCTGACCTGACAGGTCCCTATCTGTGGTACATGGACAGCAGCCTTAGGAGGGCAAGTAGAGGCCCTCATCTTTGTGAAATTACAGCAAGATTTGGGGATGAAGCCCTCCTGATTGTGACACAGAAAGCAGCTCTGTAGGGTCCCCTTGGGGAAGAGCCAGTTATGTGTAACCTTCATGGGCAGCCCTGAATGGGGAAGGGGGAAGACCTCCTGGCTCTCTGTAACTTGGAAAGGAGCATTGTTGGGGAAAGGCCAGCAATATGTGAAATGAAATGGGAACTTGTGCCTGCTGGGGCAGGACGTTATGTTTGTGAGAAAGATGCAAGCCCTGAGCAGGACGGTCCTCATTGTTGTGACATGCAAGGGAAGTCTAAAATGTTGGGGAGGATTTTATACAAGGAAAGGAAGAATGTTGGAGCAATGCCTTAATTCTGTAACATCTAAGGTGGCCTTTGTGTGCTGGGGAGAACATCATCTTTGGGACATGGAAGCTGCAGCCCTTGGGAAGAAGCTCCTCCTTCATCTTTAGGACATGTATGTCAGCCCTAAAGAGGAAGGAGGGACCTCAATTTTATGACATCCAGGCTGCCTTGAGGAGAATTTCCCACATCTTTGTGATTAGGAAGGGAGCCATGAAGTAGAAGCAGTCATCTTTGGAAGAAGATGTGTGTGGGGGGAGCCACTGGTTTGTGTCATGGAAGGGGAGCAATATCGGGGAAAGGCCTTCAATATGTGACTTGGAAAGGAAATAGTGTTTGTGGGAGGACCTCAACTTTGTGAAAGGGGATGTATACATCAAGGGTGGCGGTGGAGGTTGTCTTCTTTGAAACATGCCAGGGAGCAATATCAGGTAAGGCTTTCAATTATTGACATGGAAGGGAATCTTTGTGGCCTGGGGAAGTCTTCTGCTTTGGGACATGGAGGGCAGCCACGCAAATGAAGAACCTTATATACTGAAATGGAAGCCAGACCTGTGGTGAAAGACTCTGTTCCTTGTGACTCAGAGGAGGAAGACTCATCTTTTGGACATAGAAGGCAGCCTTGAGAAAGAAGGCCCTCTTCTTTTTGACATGGATGTCCAGCATGATGCGCCAGGCCGTTGTCATCTTTGGGACATGGGAGGCAGCCCCAAGCAGAAAGGCCTTTGTGTGATTCAAGAGGAAGGCAGCCCTAAGGAGGAAACCCTCACCTTATGGACCAGCAGGGCATCCTTAAAGAGGAAAGGTGGCAGGGACAGGGCCCTCATCTTTGTGAAATGGAAGGGAGCAATGTTGGGGAAAGGCCTTCACTCTGTATATGGACAGGAATGCCTGTTGGTTGGGAAGAAATTAATCTTTCTGCCATAGGAGGTGTACTTGAAGGGGAGGGGTGGATTGTCTACATCTTTGAGACATGTAAACGAACAGTCCTGGGAAGATGCCTGTCATTAATTATCTGGGAGGGTTTTTCTTGTTGTTTGGTTAAAGCATGCTTTGGGATTTGGGTAGTCAGCCCTGAAAATAAAGACCCTCATCTGAGACATATGGAAGCAGCCATTAGCCGGAAGGCCTTGGCGGCATGATATCGAAGGTAAGGAGCCCTGAGCTACAAAGCTATCAGCGCTGCAACACCGAACTTACAAGGGACCATCGTGCAAGAAGAAACTCAGCCTTGGAGAGAAGGCCCTGACCATGGTCACACCGTAGGAATGCCCTGCAGGCAATGTCCTCTACTTAGTAGCATGGGTGAAAGCCATGAATGGGAGGGCCCTCATCTTTAGGACATGGAAGGCCTCCCTTACCTGACAGGTCCCTATCTGTGGGACATCGAAGAGAGCCTTAGAAGGGCAAGGAGAGGCCCTCATCTTGTAAAATTAAAGCAAGTCCTGGGGAAAAAGACCTTCATGATAGTAGTTTGGGAGGCAGCTATGGAAGGACCACCCCCAACTTTATGGTAGGAAAGGGAGCCCCAAGAAGGTCTTCAAATTATGACTGGAGGAAGCCCTGAGAAGGAAGTCCCACATCTTTGTGGCCGGGCAGCAGTGAGCCCTCAGGAGCACAAAACCCTGACCTTAGTGACAAGGAAGGGAGGCATCATTTCTGTAATTTATCTCACAGGGATTCAATGCTGGTTAGAGAGATCCTAATCTTTGGGAACTGGAAGGCAGTACTGCAGTGCTGATCCTGGGGTTCTAAGGCCCTCTCTTTCTATATTACATGAAAGGCAGGGAGCCCTGAGGAGGAAGAACTTCATGTTTGTGACACAGAAGACAGCGCCAAGGATGAAGGCTTACCTCTTTGAAACATGGAAACGACCTTCGGGCATGAAGACCCTGATCACTATACCCTGGTAGGAAGCCCCGATGGCAAGTCTCTCAGCTTTGTTACGTGAACACTGCACTGGGAGAAATGGCCCTCATATGTGACCTAAAAGAAAGCCCTGAGTGCCATGGTCCTGTGTGGGTGACACTGATGGCTGCACTGAGGAGCAAGGCAATCATGTGTGAGACATGGGAGGTAGCCATGGGGAGGAGGGACCCCTGATTTTGACATGGGAAGCAGGTATGTAGGGTCCCCTTGGGGAATGGCTACTCATTTGCAACCTTGATGGGCTATCCTGAAAGGGGAGGGGGGAAGAACTCTGGGTCTCTGTAACTTGGAAAGGAGCATTGTTGGGGAAAGTCCAGCAGTATGTGACATGGAAGGGGAACATTTGTGGCTTGGTGTCAGAAACTCATCTATGTGAGAAAGATGCAAGACCTGCAGAGGACAACCCTCAATGTTGTGATATGCAAGGGAGCCCTGAAGTGTTGGGAATGATTTTATACAAGGAAAGGGAGCATGTTGGAGCAATGCCTTAATTATGTAGCATCCAGTGTGGACCTTCTGTGCCTAGGAGCACGTCATCTTTGGGACTTGGAAGCTGCATCCCTGGGGAGGAAGGCCCTCATTTGTGGGACAGTGATGTAGTCCTGAAGAGGAAGGAAGGACCTCAAATTTATGACATCCAGGCTGCCTTGAGGAGGACTTCCTACATCTTTGAGACTAGGAAGGCAGCCGTGAAGTGGAAACAGTCATCTTTGGAAGAAGATGTGTGTGGAGGGAGAACCTGGTTTGTGACATGCAAAGGGAGCAATGTCGGGGAAAGGCCTTCAATATGTGACTTGGGTAGGGTATGGTGTTTGTGGGTGGACCTCAAATTTGTGACAGGGGATGGATTTGAAGGGTGGTGGTGGAAGGTTGTTTCTTTGAAACATGCCAGGGAGCAATGTCAGGTATGGCCTTCAATTATGTGACATGGAATTGAATCATTGTATCCTGGGGATGTCCTCTGCTTTGGGACATGGAGGGAAGCTATGCAAATGAAGAGCCTTATTTCCTGAAATGGAGGCCAGTCCTGCGGTGAAAAACCCTGATCCTTGTGACTTGGAAGGCAGCCCAGAGGAGGAAGACTCATCTTTTGGACGTGGAAGACAGCCTGCTGAAGAAGGCCCTCTTCTTTTTGACATGGAAGTCCAGCCTGAGGCGCTATGCCCTTTTCGTCTTTGGAACATGGGAGGTAGCCCCAAGGAGAAAGGCCTATTTGTGATTCAAGAGGAAGGCAGCCCTAAGGAGGAAGCCCTCATCAATTGGACCTGCAAGACATCCTTGAAGAGGAAAGGTGGTAGGACAGGGCCCTCATCTTTGTGAAATGGAAGGGAGCAATGTTGGGGGAAAGGCCTTCACTCTGTATATGGACAGGAATGCCTGTTGGTTGGGGAGGAACTCAACATTATGCCATGGGATGCATACTCGAATGGGGGTTGGAGAACATCCTCATCTTTGGGACATGGAAGGGAACAGTCCTGGGACGACGCTTGTCTTTTATTGTTGGGGTCGGGGATACAACCCTTTCTCCTTAGCATAGTCTTGAGACCTCCTAAGGAGAGACGGAGACCATGCAAGTTGCAAAGGTGAATTTTATTCTGGCGCCAGGTTCAATGCTCATGGCATTCCTCAGAGCAAGCCAATGAACAAAGACCCTGAGCAAGGATCAAGCAGGGTTTTTATAGGGTACATTTTACGGAGGCACAACGAACAAGCATTATTTCAAACAAGGAATGTCATTTCATCTTATCTTGCAGTCTTAGCTGTACATTCTGTAACAGTTTTACAGGTTTTGAAAAACATCATGACCTAGAAAATATTGTCCCCCTCAAGGAGGAGAAAGAAGATCATTCAAACTCAAGGTTACATTTTATGGCAGGATGTGGTTGGTTAGTTACTGGAACTTTGCAGACGCATGTTGGGGGAAAGTTAGAGGCCTACTTAAACCTAAAATGGCAGAGGCCTGCTGAAACCTCGTTTTCTTTCCTTTTCAGTGTCAGATTCTTTTTTTGTTTTGTTTTGTTTTTTAGATTCTTATAGTCATTGTTTATCAATAAATTTAGTGTTTTAACTAAAAGTGCCACCTAAGTGGAAAAATCACTTTATAAGTTTTATGAAACAATTATACATTATATAAGTCATTTTTATATTTATAAGACTATAAACACATGAAATCATTGGAATATATATAAATGAAGGTAGATTTTGGAATTATATCAAGATTTAGAAGAGAAATGTTGTTGTGAGTTTTCCATTTAAATCATATGGACTGAAAAAAGGATACATTCAGCATAAAGTGGCTAAAACTGTAATTGAAAACTTGTAATGTTTTTGGCCTTTAAAAAAATCAAAAGACAGTATGAGTTCAACTGAGTTAAGCTTTAAAAATAAAAATACAAAAACACTTTCAAAGGAATGAAATAGAACACAGAGTCAGAATGTAATATTTAATATCTGGGATGTCATCCAAATTATTCAATAAAAGAATTAGGACAACACAATCCAGTCTCAAAAGAAAATCAAAATAGATCAACCATTTTTTGAGCCAAATGTTGAATTAAGCAAAAAAATATATTAAATTAAAAGAATATTAAACATCTATTATAACTACTTTCAGTGAAGAAATGGGAAATATGCTAATAAAAATGAATATTCATGGAATCTAAACAGGGAAATAAATCTGTTTTAAAAAGAACCAAACACAAATTTTAGAACTGAAAATACAATATCTGAAATTAAAAATGCTCTAAGCAACTGGGAATAATAAGAAAATAATTAAAACTTAGAGATAAATAGGGACTTGGGAACATGATTCAGTGGTAGAGTATACCTTATATTTGTGAGGCTGTGAATTCTATTCCTGGTATCACCTCCCTCACATGACTGAATGAAATCCTCTGCACTATTGGCTATAACACCTACCACTACAATTAGCGTGCAATACCTAAAAATCTCAACAACAATGAAAAAGAAAGTGTCAGGGACCAGAGGGGCAGCACAGTTGTAGGGTGTTTGCCTTGCTGGTGGTTGACCCAGGACACACACAGGTTGGTCCCCCTAGCCATGAGCAATTTCTGAGCCGGGAGTAACTCCTGAGTGTAGCTGGTGTGGCCCAAAAAAAAAAAAAAAAAAAAGAAAGAAAAAAAAAGAAAAAGAAAGAAAGAAAGAAAGAAAAGAAAGAAAGAAAAAGAAAAGAAAGAAAGAAAGAAAGAAAGAAAGAAAGAAAGAAAGAAAGAAAAGAAAGAAAAGAAAGAAAGAAAGAAAGAAAGAAAAAGAAAGAAAAGAAGAAAGAAAGAAAGAAAGAAAGAAAGAAAAAGGAAGGAAGGAAGGAAGAAAGAGAAAGAAAGAAAGAAAGAAAGAAAGAGAAAGAAAGAAAGAAAGAAGAAAAGAAAGAAGAAAGAAAGAAAGAAGAAAGAAAGAACAAAAGAAAGAAAGAAAGAACAAAAGAAAGAAAGAAAGAAAGAAAGAAAGAGAAAGAAAGAAAGAAAGAAAGAAAGAAAGAAAAAGAAAGAAGAAAGAAAGAAAGAAAAAAAAGAAAGAAAGAAAGAAAGAAGAAAGAAAGAAGAAGAAAGAAAGAAAGAAAGAAAGAAGAAAGAAAGAAAGAAAGAAAGAAAGAAGAAAGAAAGAAAGAAGAAAGAAAAAAGAAGAAAGAAGAAAGAAAGAAAAAAGAAAGAAGAAAGAAAGAAAGAAAGAAAGAAGAAAAGAAAGAAAGAAAAGAAAGAAAGAAAGAAAGAAAGAAAGAAAGAAAGAAAAGAAAGAAAGAAAGAAAGAAAGAAAGAAGAAAGAAAGAAAGAAAGAAAGAAAGAAAGAAAGAAAGAAAGAAAAAGTATTCTGGTTGGAGAACTTTTCTATTCAACACATTATATACATCTAGCCACCCTTTCTGGCCTTCTGGGAGTTGCTGTGAAGAAATCTGCTGATAACCATGTGATGATTTCTTTGTATTTGAGTCTGTTTTCAGAAAAAAAATTTTTTATCATTTTGTGTAATTATTTTTAGTAGTTGATAGCTTTACTAAAAAATCTTAGAGGAGAGAAAGATGGAGATTTTCTCCTTAGAATGGAAAATACATACTTGTATCACTTTAAGTAGTATGTTTCTTGTTACTTGGTGTGCCTTTTTATTCACCCCCATTGACACCAGTTTGGAATCCTCTAACTACCAATCCAAGGTTTATATTTATCACCACATCCTGTACACAGGGTTCACCAACTCAGCAGGATTTGTCCTTTCAGGGATTTCCCCCAGCTCTGTTACTGGGGAAACAATGAGTTAGTCAATCGGATGTCCAGTATCATTACTATCAGCAAAAGTGAAAGAGGATCTATCAGTGGGTTTGACCCTATTCATACACTATAGTTTCTTGCTTACAAATTTTACTGTTGCAAGTATAAAAATCATAGGTTTGTGATACGGATGTTTCGCGCATCTTCACATCTGTTCTCCAGAGCCAACTTAGGTACCTGAGCAATCTATTTTCAATTGTGATGTTGCCCTTTGGTGAAATTTCTTTCTTGATGAGTTTCTCTCTCTCTCTCTCTCTCTCTCTCTCTCTCTCTCTCTCTCTCTCTCTCTCTCTCTCTCTCCCCTCTCTCCCTTCACTTCCCTTTGTTATGTTTTGACTAATCTAATTTTTAAAACAGATTTATTGTGATTTGGGGGGGATTGGTAAACATAAGCTCTCCCTGATGGTTTTTTAACTAGAGTTCAGCTAGTGTTTTAAATGGTGAGAAAAAAAAGTTACCTCTTATGCATAACATTTTTATTTAATTTGTTTTCTTTTTCATTTATCTTTTTTGGAACATAGACAGTGATACTATGAGGTACCTGGAATAAAATTCATAACCTTTTACATGTATGTCATATGCATTATCACTTGACCTTCCACCCTGGGCCTGAGGTTACCATTTTTAAGCACATTTTTACCTAACTGTTTAAACAATGATACTGATCATTATTATTCACAGCTTATAAATGAGATGACTGAGGCTCAAGAAAGTTAAATATACTGCCCAAGATTTCATGGCTAGCAAGTAACAAATTGATCAATGCAAGATTGCCTACATTCTAATTCTTCAGCTACATTACTAGTAAATAATAATGGTACTTGGATCAATTTAACTGCTCATATTGAGTATTGTTTTTTAACATGCAAGAATCTTGTGGTGAACTCTTTTAGGGAAATAAGCACACTAACAACTAGCATGACAATGTTCAAGAATGAGAGAAGTAGAATGCCTGTTGCAAATACAGGCAGGGGTCGGGGAGGAGAGGGGCATTGGTGGTGGGAATGTTATACTGGTGAAGGGGGGTATTATGTTTATAACTGAAACCCTACTACAAACATGCTTGTAATTATGGTGCCTAAATAAAGATTTATATTTAAGAAAGAGATAATTGAAAGACTTGTTTAGCCTTTGACAAGTTAAACTTGAGTTAGACAATATGACAACCTTGAAAAGGGCTTGCAAATGATCTGTTTAAAATTGTAGTTATATTATTCAAAGCTATATGCTCCAAAATTGACTCACTTTTTCAGAGTCTTAATATTTTTATTCACAGAATAAATGATAAAATACACAGTAAAATCAGTGATAAAAACAATGAAATTGTGACAATGCAGTAACAAATTGTAAGGCACCTACTACATACCTCCTACTCCAAAATTATTAGAGAGTAGCAATGCTGATAATATTTATGATAGCAATATTATCATTGCTAATACTATTGCTGATACTTTTTGCTGATATTAAATGTAGAGGAAAAGTTAATTTAATTCAGTTCTGTTCAATCTAATTTTTTTCAACTACAGAATTTTTAGCTATCTAGCAGGGTATTTTTTTTAAATTACAATCTTTATTTCTCTCATTACTCTCTAATTTACCAATCATAGTTCACAGCTCTATATTAAACTCTATATTTTCTACATAGTTTTTGTATGTATGGGCATTACTTCTTACTGTTTTGCAAATAGACTTCTTCCTAGTTAGTATTTTTTTTCTAACACTGTCCTCTTATTGACTAGCATGAGACTTCATATCCTTTAACTTCATATCATATTTGGAATCTTTGCCTCAAGGCACTAGTAGTAATAGGAGTCCATTGGGCAGTTCTTAGCTCTGCTCAGAACACCTAAAATATGAAAACAAAGACCCTGGCAATTTTCATTTCAAAGAATGCAGCTTTTTGAAAGCTTCACAATGATAGCCACTATAAAGTGGCTATCCTTATGGGAGTGGATAGCACCACAAAGTGAGTCCAACGTACTCTGCAGTTTTCTTTCTGATTTGAGCAATGAAATCCAAGATTAAAACACTATTGCCAAGATCTGTTGTGGGGTCCTTCAGTGACCTCCTTTCAGCTAAAAGGCTTCCCCTTGAGTGTTCTGGCTTGTGCAAGTTTGTTTAAGATGCATAATGTATAAAGGGTACACAGTTCTACCCTTGGATAACTTTTTACTCCCTTGCTAGCTCAGAAGCATTAAATAGTTCGCTGCTTGTCACACAACGATTACTTTTGAAATCTGCTATTGTCATACTCTATGACCTGAGGAAGGGCCACTTGATGCTCAGTGGGTCACTCAGTGAGTGGTTCCTCATTCTTTTCATAAGATAAAATGTAAAAGAATATATTTTCAACAAGCAGTGTTCATACCTCCCTGAACATAGTTTCAAATAAAGTCTAGACCAGAAAGATGATTTAAAGGGCTAGAATGCTTGCTCTGCATATGGAGGGCCTAGATTCATTGCCTGATATAACAGGGTCTCCAAGAATAACTGGGGAGTAACTTCAGAGCACCAAAATTGGAGTAGCCCCAAAGCTCCTATTGCTGGATGTAGCCCTAAAGCAAAAAAACCTGAGTCTAAAATAAAAAGAACGATTCCAAATCCATTATATTTCATCTAACAACACCAGGAAACAGAATTATTTCCTTTCTTTACTGAATTCAAAAGTGGGCGAAGATTTAAAATCTAGGGCATAAATTTAGCGCTTCTTCTCTGTCCTTTTGTTGGAGTTGACATAAGCGATAAAACTATCTCTTTAGAATCCATGAGGTTGCCCCAGATTATTTGTCATTCCATTGCACCAAGATGACATAATAGTCAATTTGGAGGTGATTTATGGTTCTCCAGGCAGGACTGATGAGAAATAGTTGCACAATAGGGGTTATTTGGAGGAGGCATTGTTAGTGTTCTAACCTGCCCCAAATATTCTTTTCTCAGCACATGATGATGCTTCCCCCTTACACACAAATGATGACAATACTATCCCTTTTCAAACAATCTGTCAAACTAAGCAATGAGTTAAAACATAACTTTATGCCCTTAAAAACTTTGTGCTTTGGCTTATCCAAAAGTCACTATAGGTACCATAACTGTGCTCTCACAGTTCCATTAGGTTAATGTATTTAAACAATGACATTATTTCGTGTGTGTGTGTGTGTGTGTGTGTGTATAAAGTAAGCAATATCTGATAATGAAAAGGTTATATGAGATATTGTTTATGATCAATATTAATTTAAGGAGCTTATTTAAGCTTCATGTACAGTAGATATCTTGTTATCTCATTTCACTTTAATTTTCCTCATCTGTAAGAAGATCTAAATTGTGATAGAACTAGTGACAGCAATAAGAATACATAAGAAAGTAATAGCAATGTTTTATAAACATCTACTGGAGTTAGCATCAATGAGAGTCTTACATTTCTTATTTTATTAAATTTTTATCCCTCACAACACTCGCATACATATAATTATCTTCATTTTTCAACAGTGAAGATCAAGAATTTTGAGGTTAACCAATGTGCTCAGAGCCATAAAGTTGCAAAAATATTGAATGCAGATCTGAGATTTCCTCTGTAAATGAACCATTTGCCTGTTAGGAAAGATGTCAGGAAAATGTACCTAAATGCAGGCAGCAGCAAGCACACCACAGCTCACAACACATCAAATATAGATTTTTAGCTATTACCAAGCAGAAAAGCAATGTAATTCCCTTTAGCCCCCTTAACTACTGTTAACTATTTATTTGATTAAATCTACTAAAATTTGAATAGTGCCATCAAGATGAGTGCCCTGGAAGTTATAATACCCCAATTGACAGTATCTAAGTTAAAGGAAAATTAACCTTGTACCCAAAGTTTACAACTTTGATAATCAGGCTTTTAAAAATACAATAATTGCCTTACCATGGGATATACCATTACAAAGTTGTTCATAATTGAGTTTAAATCAATAATGCATACATCCTTCACCAGTGCACATCTCCCACCACCAAAGTAATCAATTTTTCTTTTGTCCTATTTCCCAAACCCACTTCTATTGCAGACATTTTTCTTCTCCATAACTCTTCTTTTTTCCCCTTTTCAGGCACTGTGGTGTGTATTATTGTTACTGAAGGGATATCACGCTATTATTTTATTTCCTCTGAGCACCCAGATCTTGTCCAATGTGATTGTTTGCGAACTATCATTGTCTAAGTAGTCCCTTCTATGCCTTAACTGCACTCCCCTCTACTTGTGGCAAACTTCCTGCCATGGACCTGTTCCCCTGGCCTTCATCTCTATTGTTCTTGGGTATTATCACCACACTATTTTAATATCACACAATGACTGAATTTTTTCTATGTCTTCTTTTCCTATGTTTTCTTTCATTTTACTTATCATAATACTCTCCATATCTATTCAGATAATTTCATGACTTAATTTTTTTCCTAAATATTTCATTGTTTCTTTATGTAGTCATCTGTTCTCAGGCATTAGGATTGTTTGTAGATTTTGGGTATTGTGTATAGTGCTGCAATGAACATAAGAATGCAGAGGGCTTTTCTGTATTGTGATCCAAGGGTAAATTCCTAGGAGTGGTATTGCATATGGAAGCTCAACTTCTAGTTTTTGGGGAATATACATATTGTTTTACAAATGGGCTGTCATTCCCACCAGCATCTACCCTTATCTCTGTCATCACTTGTGTGTGTGTGTGTGTGTGTGTGTGTGTGTGTGATGTATGTCAGTATCTATGGTGTGAAAGGATATCTCGTTACTGTTTTGATTTGCATCTTCCTAATGATTAATAAGATGCAGAATAATTTTCATGTGCCTCTTGACTATCTGTAGTTTTTTCTGAGGAAATGTCTATCTATCTCTTCTTTTTAGTTTTTTTTGGGTGTGAGCTCAGGAGTTACTCCTAGATCTATGCACAGAAATCACTCCTGGAAGGCTTAGAGAACCATATGGGATGCCGGGATTCGAACCACTGTCCTTCTGCATGCAAGGCAAACACCCTACCTCCATACTTATCTCTCTGTGTCCTCTTCTTTTTAGTTTTGAATGGAGTTAGTTAGATATGTTCCTCGGCGAAGCTCTGCCAGTGCTTTGTATATCTTTGATATTAAAGTCTTATCAAATGAGTATTGGGTGAATAGTTTCTCCCATTCCAATGGTAGTCTTTGTATCCTAATCACCATTTCCTTGGAGGTGCAGAAACTTTTTTATCAGATGAGTATTTGGTAAAGAATTTCTTCTATTTTATGGGTCTCTTGCTTGTACTTTCCTTAGTGAAGTAGAAACTTCTTAATTTAATGTAGTCCCATTTGTTTACCTTTGTTTCCAATTGCTTGGTCAGTGGTGTTTTATGTTTGAAGGTGCTTTTAGCTTAATGTCATGTTGAGTTCTTCCTATGTTTTTTTTTTATTTACCTTATGTTTCCAGGTATGTTATCAAAGTCTTTAGTACATTTTGACTTTAATTTTGTGTTTGGTCTTAAAAAATAGTCTGAGTTATTTTTTGTTCCCATGCAGGTGACTAGGTTTCTTTTTTTTTTAATATTTTTTATTTAAACACCTTGGTTACAAATATGATTGTGGTTGGGTTTTAGTCATATCAGATGACACCCCCCCCCATCACCAGTGCAACATTCTCATCACCAATGACCCAAATATCCCTCCTCCCCTCCCGCCCCTACCTGTACTCTAGACAGGCTTTCCACTTCCCTCTTATATTCTCATTGTTAGGTTAGTTCGCAATGTGGTTATTTCTCTAACTAAACTCATCACTCTTTGTGGTGAGATTCATAAGGTCAGCTGTAACATCCAGCCCTCCTCTCTTATGTCTCTGAAAATTGTTGAGAAATGTCTCATTTTTCTTAAAACCCATAGTTGAGTAAGACTATTCTTCATCTTTCTCTTTCTCTATGACTTATTTCACTCAGCATAATAGATTCCATGTACATCCATGTATAGAAAAATTTCATGACTTCATCTCTTCTGACGGCTGCATAATATTCCATTGTGTATATATACCACAGTTTCTTTAGCCATTCATCTTGGTTGTTTCCAGAGTCTTGCTATGATAAATAGTGCTGCAATAAATATAGGTGTAAGGAAGGGATTTTTGTATTGTATTTTTGTGTCCCTAGGGTATATTCCAAGGAGTGGTATAGCTGGATCATATGGGAGCTCAATTTCCAGTTTTTGGAGGAATGGTCATATCGCTCTCCAGAAAGGTTGAGCTAGTCAGCATTCCCACCAGCAGTGGAAAAGAGTTACTGTCACCTCATCCCTGCCAACACTGCTGTTCTCATTCTTTGTGATGTGTGCCAGTCTCTGTGGTGTGAGGTGGTACTGCATAGCTGTTTTGATTTGCATCTCCCTGATGATTAGTGATGTGGAGCATTTTTTCATGTGCCTTTTGACCATTTGTATTTCTTCTTTATCAAAGTTTTGTCCATTTCTTCTCCCCATTTTTTTTATGGGATTAGATGTTTTTTTCTTGTAGAGTTCTGTCAGAGCCCTGTATATTTTGGATATTAGCCCCTTATTTGATGGGTATTGGGTGAATAGTTTCTCCCAATCAGTGGGTGGCTCTTGTATCTTGGACACTATTTCCTTTGAGGTGCAGAAGCTTCTCAGCTAGATTTCTAACACTCTTGTTGAAGAGGCATTCCTTGCTTCATTTGGAAATTTTTCCCCTTTACTAGAGAATAATTGATCATATACCTGAGATTGTGTCTCAGGATATATATATATATATATATATATATATATATATATATATATATATATATATATATATCTGTTCCACTGACTAGAGTTAGAAAGACACAACATATACTGCTTCTTCTTGTACAGGATTTTATCAGCTCAAACAGAATACAACTACATTTTAAATGATGTACACAATGATATTGTTATCCGGCTTATTTGAACTATTTTTTTAATTTGAACTACTTTTCTTTATGTATAACCAGTACTTATTGAGCACTTAGTTGCCATTCATTGTGTTTAGAAATATTTGTATATTTGTATAGATGATCTTTTATAAACCTCAAAACAATTCAAGGAAACAGAAGCTTATTACAGCCATATTTAACATTCTTAACAAGCCCTGACTTGTTTCTCTAAAATATTTCAAAAGTTAAAGAGAAAGGCTTAAAATTATATTGCTGTATAAGATGAGCACACAGCCATCTTATTGTTATTCTTCCAGTCTCTGTTCTTGAAGTGGCTCTGAAAAGTGTTCATCAAGTTTCTGGGATGGGAGGGCAGAAAGGTATAATTTCAAGCAAAATCAATTAAAAATTATTTTGGGGCCAGTGGGCTCAAGGATCACTCCTGGTGGGGTTGGGGAACATATGGGGTGCTGGGATCAAACACAGTTTGGATGCATGGAAGGCAGACACCCTACTTATTTTACCATAATTCTGGTCCCCAAATCCACTTTCTGTATAGCTTCCAAGTAGAATTATTTTCACCGATGAAATCACTTAAAATACTAGAAAATTGAATTAAATTAATCCTGTCTGTATTGTGGTCACTCTATTAATTATTTCTAACACAAGCTGACTCTATTAAAGAAAAACAGAATTCGGGAGTCATAGTCCTAATTTAAACATTCTCACTATGATCATCCTCTTAGTTTGTTTTTCTCTGTAAGTGGGAATATTATATTATTATAAAAGACATTGAATGCTAATTATGTGCAATGTGCTATTACTGTTATTATTTATTATGTTATTTATGCTATAATTGTCTATTTTTCTATTCCTTATTGATTCTAATTCAATGCCACAGACACTTTTTACCTCCAGGTACTTGCATTGTGTACAAGAAACAAAAATTCTTTCATAATTGTAGACCCCAAGCCAGGAAGTTATAAATACTGGCGAAGAAATGACACTTTTGAAAAGTGTGTCACCTGGTGGATGGGAAGATTTGAGTTTCTCTCATTCCAATGTACCTCTTGATTTGGAGAAATAAAGACTGACTAACTTTCAAAATCCAGGTTGGTCTAGAAATTCGATATTTTACATCAAGACCCATTTCCTGCCAATAGTGGAAAATTACCCACTAATAATACTTTATAAGTTCTTTGTTTTCTTACCTTTTCTAAGTATCTGGACAGTCAGATGAATCTATCTACTTTTTTATCTAAGTTTGTTTAATTAATAATAATTTATTTAAGCATCATGATTACAAAAATGTTCATAGTTGGGTTTCCATCATTGAATGTACATCAGCCTTTACCCACTACCAACATTTCCATATCCCTCCTCACTCAGCCATTCCTGTCATCGAGACAGGCATTCTATTTCTCTCTCTCACTATCATTGTTAGGGTATTTGATACTGCAGTTATTTCTCTAACTGTGCTTGCCACTCTTTGTGGTAAGCTTCATATAATGAGCTGGTGTTTCTGAGCCACAAGTCCATTTTTTATGGATATTATTAACATACTGTCTTTTCTTTTTCTTGTTTGTTTGTTTGTTTGTTTTTTTGGACCACGCCCATTTGATGCTCAGGGGTTACTCCTGGCTAAGTGCTCAGAAATTGCCCCTGGCTTCAGGTGACCATATGGGATGCCAGGGGATTGAACCGCGGTCCTTCCCTGGCTAGCGCTTGCAAGGCAGACACCTTACCTCTAGCAATGGTCCTCAAACTACGGCCCGCGGGCCATATATTGTATTTATTCCCATTTTGTTTCTTCACTTCTAAATAAGATATATGCAGTGTGCATAGAAATTTGTTCATAATTTTTGTTTTTACAAAATCTGGCCCTCCAACAGTCTGAAGGACAGTGAACTGGCCCTCTGTTTAAAAAGTTTGAGGACCCCTGCTAGTGCCACCTCTCCGGCCCCTTGTCTTATATTTTTCTTAAATCCCAAAGATGAATAAGACTAGTTTGTGTCTATCTACCTCTGACTCATTTCAATCAGCATAATAGTCTCCATGTCCATCCAAGTATAGGCACATTTCATGACTTCATTTTTTCTAAGAGCTGCACAGTATTTAATTGTTTAGATTACTAGAGTTTCCTTAACCACTCATCTGTTGTCGGGATTCTGGGTTGTTTCCAGATACTGACTACTGTAAGTAGCACTGCAATGAACATAGGAGTGCAGAGAGCATTTTTGAATTGTGTTTTTGTGTTCCTAGGATACATCCCTAGTAGAGTATTGCTGGATCAAATGGGAGCTCATTTTCCAGTTCCTTTTTAAATATCCATATTTTTCCCAGAAAGGCTGGATTAGACAGCATTGCCACCAGCAGTGAATGAGAGTTCCTTTCTTTACACATCCACACCAGCACTGATTGTTCTTGTTCTTTGTGATGTGTGCCAACACAATGGCATGAGATGATATCTCATTGTTTTGATGAATAGTGATGTAGAGCATTTTTTCAGTGAGTTTGGCCATCTGTATTTCTTCTTTGAGGACATTTCTGTTCATTTTTTTCTCCCCTTTTTTGATGGGATTATATACTTTTTCTTGTTAAATTCTGCTGGTATCTTATATACCTTACATATTAGCCCCTTGTCTGATGGGTACTAGGTTAATAGTTTCTCCCATTGCATGGGTGGCCTTTGTATTGCAGTCACTGTTTCCTTTAAGGTGCAGAAGCTTCACATTTTATGTAGTACTACTTGTTTATCTCTACTTCCACTTGTTTTGACAGTGGTGTTTCCTCCTTGAAGATGCCTTTAGTTTAAATGTCATGGAGTGTTTTGACTAAGGTTTCTTCTATAAACCTTATAATTTAGGGTCTGATATCAAGGCCTTTAATTCATTTTGTTTTGACCTATGTACTTAGTGTTAGGTAGAAGTTTGAATTTCCTTTTTTTTTTTTTTTTGCATGTGGTTGACCAGTTTGTTGAAAGGGCATTTATTGCCCTGTTTTGCGTTTCTTGCTCCTTTGTCAATGATTAATTTATTGAATGTTTGGAGTCATTTTCTCAATGCTCAAATGTATTCTGTAATTGAAGGATTTGTCTTTATTTCAATGTCATGCTCTTTTAATGACTATTGCTTTGTAGTACATTTAAAGTTGGAAAAGTGATGCCTCTCATCTTCTTTTTTTCTTAGTATTGCTATAACTATTTACTGGTGATTATTGTTACAAATAAATTTTAGGAATGTTCAATCTACTTTGAAGAATGTCATTGGTATCCTTAAAGGGATTGTATTAAATCTGTATAATGCATTGGGGAATATTGCCATTTTAATGTGCCTCTTTTATTTTTTTAAAGAAGTTTTATAGTTTTCTTTATATAGATCCATCACCTCTTTAGATTATTTGACTCCAAGGTATTTGAGTTTCTGAGGTACTCATTTGATTGGTTTTTAAATATTTATTTCTTCACTATACTAATTTGAGTATAAGAAGGTCATTAATTTTTGCCTGTTAATTTGATAGTCTGTCATTTTACTATATAAATCTACTGTTTTCAAAAGCTTATTGAGTTTCTAAAATCTACTGTTTCCAAAAGCTTTATTGATAAAGTTTATTGATAGGATTTTCTAAATATATTATCATGTCATATTAAAACATTGAGAGCTTGACTTCTTCCTTTCCTATCTGGATTCCTTTCATATCTTATTCTTGCTTAATTGCTATGGTAAGTACTTCCAGTACCATGTTGAGTAAGAGTAGTAAGAGAGGGCAGCTTTGTCTAGTGCCAAGTTTTAGGAAAAATGATTTTATATTTTAACTATTAACTATAATATTTGACAAGAACTTGTGGTAAATGGCCTTGACAAATTAAGAAAAGTGCTTTCCGTTCCATCTTGTTGAAAGTTGTTATCATGAATGGGTGTTGGACCTTATCAAATGCTGTCTCTGCACCTATTAATATGATCATGTGGTTTTTATTTTTCCTTTTATTGATATGGTATATTATGTTAATTGACTTGCATATGTTAAACCATCGTTGCATCTCTGAAATGACTCTTATTTTTTCATGGTATATGACTTTCTGTTGAGGCATGAATCCTATTGCCTAGGATTTTGTTGAGGACCTTTGCATCTGTGTTAATCAGGAATATTGTTCTATAATTCTCTTTTATGTGGCATCTATGTCTGCCTTTGGTATCAGGGTTATGTTAGTTTTATAAAAAATATTCAGGAAAATGGGGCCAAGCAGTAGCACAAGCACTAGGGCATTTTGCCTTGCATGCGCTGACCTAGGACAGACCTCGGTTTGATTCCCTAGTGTACCATATTGCCAGGAGTGATTTTTGAATGCATAGCCAGGAGTAGCCACTGAGCATCAGTGGGTGTGACCCAAAAAGCAAATAAAATAAAATAAAAATAAAAATAAAATTCAGGTGTGTTTTTGCTTCTTCAATTTCCTGGAAGAGCCTAAAAAGAACTGACAGAAGGTCTGCTTGAAAGGTTTGAATCATTTCTTAGTGAAAATATCTGGGCCTGGGCTTTTGTTTTGGGTAAACTTTGGTTACTATATTCATTTCTTCCATAGTTATAGGCTATAAAATATATGCAAGATCATCTTGGTTCAACCTTTGATGGTTATTGTAGCATCAGAGCCCTTAGGATGGGCTTGGATGGTGGTGAATGGTAATGGAGGCCTTTGTCCTCCAACTCAGGACCACATGGCTCCACCTTCTCCAACTGGCGGGTATCTGGGTTCAGGAAAGCTGCAGGTATTAAACTCACATGCAGGCAGGTTTCCAGAGAGATAACATCTTTATTTGCCCTGACCAAAATGTGTGGCCTATGTTATAAACCTATTTAAACACATGCCATCCTTAGCTTGTCCTGTGTCTTAACTTCTTTCAGCCATGTGTCTTCCTGCTACTTTTTCATCCAGGAAAATCCCCTTTTGCCCCTCAGGCAAAACCTTTTATAATCTTCCTTTTATAATCAAAAATTTTATCCTGTTATTTCAATTTGAAATCTTTTCATTTCCACTTTTATATCTTCTTGATTCTTATGTGTGGCTCATTCAGATCTTCTCATGTGTTCTATGAAATCTTTCATATTTTTCCTCTAAAATCCTCCATATTTCTTCTCTAAAGTCCTCTATATTTCTTCTATCCATATTTCTTATGAGTAGCTAAATAGGTGATTGGTACTTTTCTGGAAATCAGAGCTACCATCTTCATTCTCTTAGCATGATGGAGGCCTATGTTGTTTCCTTACTGTTATTGTTGCAATGTGGCGTTTTCTATATCCTGTGGTGGGGTTCATTGACTAGGAGGAGTGTGTGGTAGTTTTGTTCAATTCTGTGGCAGTGCTCTGCTGGCTCTGCTGTTTTGACTCCTCCCAGAAGCTGTATGAATGGAATGCCAGTCTTGCCTCTTTGGAGCAGTCCTTTGTACCGGTCCTCTCACCTGGAGATGTGTTTCCAGGTAACCCAACCACTAGGAGTAGTGAGAGCCTGCTCCATTTCTAGGACCAATCTGCTTTTTAATATTTTAAATTTACAAAGTCACAGCATGATGCCATTAGAATTCAAAACCCAGTGAACTCACTTTGTAGTTCATCCTGGGATCTGTTACTTCTGGGCCCTCTAAAACTTGAGTGTAACAAAACCATTCAACCTCCAGGTTTCTGCTTTCAAAGTTAGGACTACAATATTATAAGAACAGTGGAGTTAAACATTTGTTACTATGAACAGTAGTTTATAAAACTCACAATTTTCTGGGCTTTCTGTATTGCCCCTTAATTGTGAGGTGAAACTAGAGGATACTCCACACCAGCCTGACTTCAATGTAGGATGTGCAGATTCCAGGATCTTTAATACAGAAACCTGATGCCAACAATAGAGACTTCGTGAAAAATAAAACTGTATTAGCACTACAGACAATGACTTGGATTGAACAAACTAGTTTGCCTGGAGCCTAGAGTTGGTCTTATGCCAGGAAACTTTAGGGATAGAGTCTCCTTGTCTTTAGACCAAGGCTTTTCCATTCCATGTCCCCCATATTTTGGTGGGCCTATGCAAACAATTTTTGCCACTCTAACACCATTTTTACTGTGCTCCTTTGACTCTAACCTTTACAAAAACCTCTTAAACTTTTGATGTTAACTTAAACCAATATGCATGTGCATGAAAATATAAAAAATACTATGCCTTCAATGTTTAAGGAGTCACATAAATTTCATGGCTTTAGATTGCTTTGTATACTGCTAAGAAATGTTATAATGTACTATAATCTGGGGACTTGTGGACAAAGTAATTGTACATGGGTTCTGCCTCATTTCTCTTAATGTTCTTTGACTGTAAGTTCAATATTTAGGCATCATCAAGGGGATTTCTTCTGAGAACTCTGTTTATGGGTGATTGTCCTTCCACTGTAACTTTACTTTGTCCTCTTTGCATCATTGTTCTCATAATTAAAAATTTAAAAAAAATAAAGAAAATAATAAAAAAACAAACAAAAAATAAAAACTCACAATTTAAATAATTTTACATAAACAAAAAAATCAAGGCTACAAAGAGGCCAATAAAAAGTAAAGAA
The DNA here is from genome assembly GCF_024139225.1 of Suncus etruscus. Lineage (NCBI taxonomy): Eukaryota > Metazoa > Chordata > Mammalia > Eulipotyphla > Soricidae > Suncus > Suncus etruscus. The sequence goes on along the minus strand of NC_064854.1, from coordinate 106,500,553 downwards.
ATTGGAATAACAATGAAGAATCTTTATCAAAGATAAAAGCACCCCCCCAAGATGTATTTACAGGTCAGTTTTTTAAACAGTCAAAGAATATTTAATGCCATTTGACCTTAAACTCTTGCAAAGTAATGAAGAAATGGGTACCACCCAACCTTGTATGAAGTTAACATGCTGATACCCAAAACTGATAGAAATACTAACAAAATAGAAAAGTCAAGAATAATTTCCTGATGAACATTATTGTAAAAGTTTTCAACAAAATTTTAACAAACCAAATTCAACAGCACCTCATATAATAAACATTTATTATGATCCAGTGGGTTTCATCCCATAGATGCAAAGCTGGTGCAATAGACATAAATCAATGAATATAATACATCACATCAGTGAAAGGAAGGACAAAAAATCTGAACACATCAACCTATGCAGACAGAGCTTTTGATGACATACAAAACACCCATTTATGACCAAAATCTCAGCAAAATAAGGGTGGAAGTAACCTTCTTCAAGTTAGTAATAGCTATAAAAGGCTCATAGCCAATATTATTCTTCAGAATGAAAAATTGAAAAGAATTCCCACTGAGGTCAGGCATAAGTTAATGATGTCCATTGTCTCTAATCTTATTCAATGCAGTATTAGAAATAACTAATTAAATAGTATTAAATAATAACTAGAAATAACAATCAACAAAAGAAAAAAATAAAAGAGATTCAATTTAGAACAGAAGAAGAAAATTATCTCTATTTCTCCTATAATGTCCACCAAAGAAGCTCCAAGAAATAAAGAACCAATATATCAGAGTGGCCAGCTACAATGTCAAAAATTGGCTGCATTTCATTAAACAAAAATGAATCACAGGATAAAGAGGTCAAAAAAGCTATCTCATTTAAAATAGTAGAAAACTTTCTAGAAAAAAGAAAAGAAAGCCTGTCTAGAGTACAGGCTGGTGTGGGGTGGGGAGGAAAGACACTTGGGATATTGGTCATGGGAATGTACTGGTGAAGGATTTTATATATATTAAAAAAAGAAAAGAAAAGATAAGGCCTCCCAATTCTTACCACAGGCTGTGTTCTTTACACTGACTGTATAGAAAGGGGAGAAAAAATAAAAAATAAAAAAAAATAGGAGCAAAGTCATCATGTACCTAGGATCCAACATAAGACTTAAGAGACCTATATAATAAAAACTTCAAAACACAAATAAAATAGAAGAAAACCTAACAAAATGGAAAAACATTCCATATCATAATTGGAAAAATCAATATTACCAAAAAAGACCAACTTACCTAATCTACTATATAGATTTAATGTGATTTCCTATCCAAATTAAAACAACTGTCAAGGACTTAGAACAGTCTAATATAAAGCTTTTGTGGAATCATAGCCAAAATCACACTGTAAAACAAGAAATTAGGAGGCATTTTGTTACCTAACTTGAAATTGTACTATAAAACCATAGTGATCAGAACAGCATTTATTAGACAGAGACAAACATTCTGGGCCAGAATGGATCAGAATAGACTATCTAATAACAATCCTTCAAATATTTTATCAACTAATTTTTGATAAAGGATCCAAGAACATGAAATTAAATAAAAGTAGTCTCTTTAACAAATATTACTGGAACAATTTGATAACCACGTGTAAGAAATTAAAACAGAAAACATATCTCATTTTACACAAAAGTCAAGTAAAAGTGGATTAAAGACCTTTAAATCAGACCTGAATTTGTAAAATACATTTAGAAAAATATAAGCAGAGTTCTCCAAGACCTAACCCTTAAAGAAGTCTTCTATGATATGACTTCAATGGTAAAGGTGACTGAAACAAATCTGAACAAAAAATGGAAAATGTAAAGCTAAAAGAGTTTGTGGATGGCAAAAGAAACAAGAAAAAACTCAATGACATCTAACAGAAAGATATTTGCATTCAAAATACCAGATAATCACATGAGATAATCACATGATATCTAGGCTAGTAAAGTACACACAAAAGTTAATTCCAAAGCCTAAAAACCCCATAAAATATGAGAAAAGGAAATGATCAGGAACATCTCTGAGGAAGAACAACAGAGGGTCAATGGACACATGAAAAATGCTCATCATCCAAATCAAGACTAGAGTGAGATATCATATACATCAGTGAAAATGACATATCAAAAATACTGGAGACAAACTGGTGGTGGAGGATGTGTGGAAAAGAAATTCTAATACTTTCTGGTTCAATTGCTGTGAAAAACAGTATAAGAGTTTTTAGTAAACTCAGAATTGAGTTGTCATATGACTAGCAATTCCAATTTAGGGTATCTACCTCTAAGACAGAAGAACATTAATTCTAAAGGAAGTCTGTCTACCACTAGTCATCACAGTAAATTAGCTAAACTATGAAATTAACCTAAATATCCAACATTAGATGAGTGCTAAGGAAGATGTGATACACATATACAATAGAATACTACATAGCTGTCAGGAATGATGAAATCATACAATTCACTAAAACCTGGATGGAACTGGAAGATATTATGTTAAATGAAGTAAGTAAAAATGATTCAGAATTATAGATAATATAATTTTTATGTGGTATTTAGAATAATTGCATGAGAAATGCAATATTTAAAATGTGGGTTGTCAAGAACACTCTCATTTCCAGAATATAATGAGAAGAAGGAAAGAAATGGAGTAAAGGAGGAGAATGAAATATATGATATAACAGGAGACAGGAATCAGGTACATTGTTGGCATTGTGGAAGGATAGAACCAAACACCAAAATCACAGAGCCAACTACGCTGTAATCATGTGACCCAACCTTTAACAATTAAACATAAAATGGTGTCTGATATGATGGCAGGTTGGGGAAGGAGGAATCGGTATTTACAAACTCTGGAAACATTTTTGGATGTAAGTTCACATTGGTGGAGGATTTGTTGCTGAAATATTGTATGTCTAAAACTCAATGACGAAAAGGTTTTTAAATAGTAGTGTTTTAAATAATTATTTTAAAAGAAAAAATAAAACTAAGGCCGGAGTAGTGGTGCAGTGGTAGGGTGTTTGCCTTGCATTCAGCTGACCCAGGACGGACAGTGGTTCAATCTCCCCGTGTCCCATATGGTCCCCTAAGCCAGGAGCGATTTCTGAGCACATAGCCAGGACTAATCCCTGAGTATCACCAGGTGTGGCCCAAAAACAACAACAACAACAACAACAATAGCAAAAAAGGAAAAATAAAACAATCCAAATGGCAAATAAATAATTCAGGTTATATTTCAAGTTGTACATTGCCTAAAGCACAAAAATAGACCAAGATGAGTGATCCTTTTACAACTGACCTGTAAACTTGGGTTGAAATATATGTTTTTACACTTCTTGGTTGGGGATCTCTCATACAGAAAAAAAAGAATTTTTGTCTGTGCCTAGTGGCTACATATTCAGAGCAGGCATATTTTTGCCTGGTTGGAGAAATAAGATTTTTGACACTCAACTTCACCACTAATTACTGAGATATTAATCTAAATCTATTGGAATAGCCTCTCCAAGTGCAATAGTGACATGCCACTATTAGCATCTTAGCAATTGTATGAATTTCCTTGAAGACTGCCTTCTGTCTATATCTCACCTACAGCTTGTAGAGCGATTCCCAACAAGAATAATATCCATACTTTTAAAAATTAATCACACTGACATCAATACTGTAGGAGTATATGCATATCTACTCTGTCATGAATTATTCTAAACCCTACATTTTTATCTAATCCTAAATAAGAGATATTTACCATTGTAATTGTTCCTCATTTTACACATTGGAAAATTAACTCGCATTACTCGGATTGACTCAGCAGGAGTATGAAAGCACCTAAAATTCATCTTTTTAACCATTTCAATTTCTCCCAATTGCATTTTCACTTTTATTTACTCCCTTTGCTCTCTTTACAAAATGTAAAAATATATTTAATCTATGTTGCATGACCTTACAAATATCAGTTTCAAGCATACAGCTTTGTGAACTGACATCTGTATATACACAACATACTAATTATTAGCAAATGTATAGCTATCATCCACCATGATCCATTCAACCTGATACAATTAAATTCATTTACGAATTTTACTTCTTTCATTATCTCCTATCCTTAGGACCCTCAATTTTATTCTCTGTAACATCTGCTTTATTTGTTCATTTGTTTTGTTTCTTTTTCATGTTTTTTTTTTATTGAATCACTGTGAATTGCTAAGTAAAAATGCATTCATGATTGAGTTTCAGGTTAAAAATTTCACCCAATACCTATCAGATAAGGGGCCAATATCCAAAATATATAAGGCACTGATGGAACTTTACAAGAAAAAAACATCTAATCCCATCAAAAATGGGAAGAAAAAATGAACAGACACTTTGTCAAAGAAGAAATACAAATGGCCATAAGGCACATAAAAATTATCCTCATATATATACATATCTATCTATCTATCTATCTATCTATCTATCTATCTATCTATCTATCTATTTATCTATCTATCTATCTTTGTTTTCTGGGCCACACCTGGTGATGCTCAGGGGTTACTCCTAGCTATGCCCTCAGAAATCGCTCCCAAAATAGGGGACCATATGGGATGCTGGGGGATTGAACCATGGTTCATCCTAGGCTAGTGCTAGCAAAGCAGATGCCTTACTGCTCTGTGTCACTGCTCTGTCCCCTTTACTATATTTTTTATATCCCACAAATGAGTATGATCATTCTATTGTCTCCCTCTATAGCTTAATAGTATTCCATTGTGTGTATCAAATATAAAATATTTTATAAAATATAAAATATTATGTCTTTTCTTTCTTTCATTCGCTGATGTTAAATTTCAGATCATGACCATTGTAAAACGCTGCAATTAGCATAGAGATAGGTATATTTTTAAATAAGTGTTTTTAAATTTTTGGCTCAATAGCTAAAATGGAATAATGAGATCTTTTGATGTTTCTATTCTTAATTTGTTGTTACAACACACACAGAACACACATACACACACACGAAGACACGGACATGCATATGCACAGACACACAACCTGGATACAGCACTCACACATTTGTTTGTAGTTTTTTCCTGAGTCACACATTCATTGGTGTGGTGCTTATAAATGAGGCACAGAGAGGTTTGTATTCCTTCACTTGTGCTCTCAAATATTCTCGTGGTAGTACTCAGCGTTATGGTACTCAGTGTTAATTGTCCACACAAGTAACATTCCTGGCTCTTGTGTTCATGCATCTTTATTTGTGGTGCTCAAAAATAAGCAAGCACTGCAACTAGTCATGTATGTATCCTCCAGTAATCAAAATAACAACAAAATTCACCCCTTTTGCTTGCAAACTTGTAGAATTCACCTAGCACAAGAACAGGCCTTTTTCTCTTTATGAGCTCCCCAGAGACACATCCTTTTGGAGGTAGGAACTATCCAACACACTTCCAGTCCTCTCACTATTGCTGATTGGATCAGAGATGATAATCTAACTCAAGTATGCCAACTAGGCTTTCTCCTTGACATTTTGAATTAGTTGATATGTTAGAAATAAAATAGAAAATTTTAGAAGTCGACATATTTGGAGCCAGAGAGATGGAGGTAGGAGGGTTTGCCTTGCATACAGAAGGATGGTGGTTCAAATTCCAGCATCCCATATGGTTCCCGGAACCTGCCAGGAGCGATTCCTGAGCATAGAGCCAGAAGTAACCCCTGATTGCTGCCAGGTGTGACCCAAAAAAACAAAACAAAACAAAAAAGTCGACATATTTTCCATTCATACAAAGCAGTGAGAAAAATCAGACTACAGAGAAAAAAGCCAATGTGAAAAACAAAATATACGACAATTCATTTCTGCTGTAGAGAAACAAGATGCTTTTTTGTTTCTTGGTTTTCAGTTTCTCCTGAAACCAACATATATGGTTGGTCTTCAGACATCCTTCAATGTCCTTATAAAATTCTTTATCCTACATTTCAAACATCTATTTTAAAATTGAATTTGTATCTATTACAGTTTTAAAATGCAAATATTTAGATGAAATTAAAATTTATCTTGGGGGGCTGGAACAATATAGAACAGCGGTACAGAATTTGCCTTACATGCAGCCAAACCTGGACAGCTGCGGTGCATTCTGGACATCCCATATGGTCCCCTGAGCTTGCTAGGAGCAATTTCTGAGTACAGAGCCAGGAGTGACCGCTGAGCCCCATGGGTGAGGCCCAGACACCAAATAAATAGATAGATAGATAGATAGATAGATAGATAGATAGATAGATAAAATGAATAAAAATTATCTTAGAAACTATGATTTACTTCATTTTATAGTGATATGAGTTCAGACACACAATGTCCAATATCTGCATCAGAGTTCTTCCTTATCTTTCCTAATATTCCAAAGAGAGCACATGAGCAGATGAGTAGTTATTTATGAAAAAAATTAAAATTGTAAACAAAAATCTCTCCCCCCTAGAAAAACAGGTTCAGATGAATTCACTAATGAGTTATTTTAAATCTTTAAAAGTGACCTATTACCAATACTTTCAAGTGCTTCTAAAATGTTGAAGATGAACCCTCCCAAACAGTTTTTATGATACCAAAAGTGTCAAACACACTAATAAAAAAGAAAACTAGAGGCTAATATCTTTTATGACAATAGATAAAAAGATTCTTAATCAAATGTTATCCAACCAAATTAAAAAATACAACAAATAGGGGCTAGCGAGGTGGCGCTAGAGGTAAGGTGTCTGCCTTGCAAGCGCTAGCCAAGGAAAGATCGCAACTGCAGTTCAATCCCCCGGCATCCCATATGGTCCCCCCAAGCCAGGGGCAATTTCTGAGCATCAAATGGGTGTGGCCTGATACCCCCCAAAAATATATATATATACAACAAATAGATGAATCACTATGAACAGATTGGATCTATTCTATGGAAAACAAGGGTCATTTAAGACTATGCAAGTTTAATAAATATAATACATAATATCAATATATGGAAAAAGTAAAAATAATTAGACATAGAGAAAAGATTCAAAACCATTTATTATTAAAAAATCAGTAAAATGAAGAGAGAAAGAACTTTCTTCATTGTAATTAAAGCTTTACGACAAAACTATATGCAACAGTGAAAGCTAAAAGCCTTCTCTCTACGGTCAGGAAAAAGACAATGAGCCTATTGATCATTGATCAATGCCCTACTAATTATTAATCATTCCCACTAATGAGCCTATTTGTACCATTGTTTAAGATATTATTGAAGCCCTTGCCTTACCAATTAAGCAAGAAAACTTAAAAATATACAAAGTTGAAAAGTAAAATGATCACATTTGCAGAAAATATGATACTATACTTAAAAATACCTAAAGAAATCTCTTAGGAAAAATAAACAATAAGCAATAAAGAGTAACATGGCAGATTACAAAATCAACATGCAAAAGTCCATGATATTTCTCTTTGCAAAAAAAAAATATGTGAAAGAAAAGAAATGGAAAATTTTAAATTCCATTAACAGCTAAGTCTCAAAAAAAAGTATCTGGAAATCATTTTAACTAAAGATATGAAAGATTTATATAAAGATGACTATAAATGACAAAATAAATAATATATAAGAAACCAATCTCGATGTATGGATTGGAAGAATTAACATTGTCAAAAAGAAAATCTTAGCCAAATCATAATATAGATTCTCTTTAGTTTCTATAAATATGCTCATCACATTTTAAAAGACTGACAAAAGGTTGAAATCTCTTCAGTGCTCCATCTTTCCATTCCCAGTTTCTGTTTTCTGCTATAACTTTTCAAGTATGTTCCCACAGCATCTGAACTGCATGCTTTATATTTCTTTATATATAATATATTTACATAATTATATTATGTAATATAATATTTACATATATTTAAATTATATAAACTAAACATTAAATATTAAAATGAATATTAATTATTAAATATAGATTATTTATGTATAATATATTTACACAATTATATTATATAATTTATATAATTACATTATGAAATGTATTATATAATATATTTATACGATTATGTTACATATTTATATATAACTGCATGTTTTATATTATATTTTATATTATTATATGATTATATTATTAGTTAACAGTTTGCCGTAGGAATGAAATAATAGAAAAGAAAATAAAGCAATGTATTTTATTTTACTTCTGTTTCTCCTTATCTATGGCCTAATCAACTTTAGTAATTGTTTGTGGATGCTGAGTGTCAAACTTGGGGTGACTATATGCAAATCAGTTGCCTTACCCTGTGTACTATTTCTGTCCTCATAACTGGCCATTTAAAATCTTCCCAACCAAAGAGGTATCTAGAAAAATAGATAATGGATGTATGGGGGTGGGAGATTGTTGGAAAGAAAGGGAAAGTACTAATGTAGGCAACACTCTTGTCCCTTTGTCTATGCCTAAGCAGAAGGCTTGACAGTATAGGTTTTCAAACACATGCACTCGTCCATGACAGGAGTAAAACAAACAAAAGAAAACCCAAGAGGACAGGGAGCTGCTGATGTAAGCCCTAGAGAAGTCCAGCAACAGATTAGAGAGCAGAAAGTCTTTATAAGGAGTCTACTGTTTCAAAGGTTCCAGATACAGATTTTAGGTCAAGAAAGTGTAGTCGGAAGTTGAGCAGTTGATGGACAAAAACAGGATATCTCAATCTGGGTTGGCTATTGAAGGACAGGATGAGTGACATTGTACAAGCATTAATTTCTTAAGTATGTTAGATTTTTTTGTGAAGTCATATATTTATTTTGCTTCATACTATGTTTTTTCATTTTTTATTTAAACACCATTAGTTACAAGGTTGTTCATAATGCAGCTTTTTCACAGATAAAATTGTTAATGATTGATTTATAGTTATACAATGTATAATAACCTTCACCAGTATGCATTTCCTGCCACCAATTGTCAACAGTTTCCCTGTCACCCTCCATGATGCCCTCTTCCCTTCCACTCACAATCTCCCGCCTGCCTCTGGGGCAGGCATTTTACTTCTTTCTCACTCTCTCACTCTCCCCCTCTTTTATTTGTGACATTGTGGCTTGTACTACTGCAAATAAAGGCTTTTCAACATTAGACCTTCTCTTTGTGGAAAGCTACCTACCATGAATTCTTCCTCCTGATTTTCATCTCTATTGTCTCTGGATATCATCTCTACACTGTCTTTTATTTTCCTTATATCCCAGTGATGATTGAGATTATTCTACATTTATTTCTCTCCCTCTGACCTATTTCACTCAGAATAATATTCTTCATGTCTATTTATTTATAAGCAAAATTTATGACTTCACTTTTTCTAATGGCTGCTATTATTCTACTGTGCAGACACACGAGAGTTTCTTTAGCCACTCTCTTGTCAGGCACCTAGGTTACTTCCAGATTCTGATGATTGTATACAGTGCTACTACGAATATAGGAATGCAGAAATATTTTTTGATTGTGTTTTTGTATTCCTAGGGAATATCACTAGGAGTATGTTGCTGGATCAAAAGGAAGCAAATTTTTCAGTTTCTAAAAGAATATCTACATTGTTTTCCAGAAAGGTTGGACTAGATGGCATTCCAAGTAACAGGGAATGAGAGTCCCTTTTCCCCCACATCCATGCCAGCACTGATTGCTCTTGTTCTTTATGATGTGGACCATTCTCTATGGTGTGAGAGAAAACCTCACTGTTATTTTGATTTGCATAACTCTTATGATTAGTGATTTAAAGAATTTTTCATGTTCCTTTTGGCCATTTACATTTTTTCTTTGGGGAAATGTTTGTTCATTTCTTATCCCCATTTTTTGATGGAGTTATGTTTTTTATTCTTATTTAGTTCTGTCAGTCCCTGATATATCTTAGATATTATAGCCTTTTATCAGGCAAATATTGGGTGAATAGTTTCTCCCATTATGTAGATAGCCTTTGTATCCTACTTACTGTTGCCTTTAAAGTGCAGACGCTTCTCAGTTTAGTGTATTTCCATTTATTTACCCCTACTTCCACTTGCTTGGATAGTGGTGTTTCCTCCTTGAAGATGCCTTTGGTCTCAATGTAATTGAGTGTTTGTTTATGTTTTTTATCTATGTACCTTATGGTTTCAGGTTTTATATAAAGATATTTATTCCATTTTGATTTTATCTTTGCACATGGTGTTAAAAAAAAAGCTCTGAGCTAACCTTTTTGCATTTAAATTGACCAGTATTCCCAACACCACTTATTGAAGAGGCTTCCTTCCTCCATCTTGTATTTGTTAATCTCTTATCAAAAATTGTTTGTATATCTAGGGCACAATCTCAGAAAACTCAAGTCTATTTTATTGATCTGAGGGTCTGTCTTTATTCCAATTCTATGCAGTTTTTATTATTATTGCTTTATAGTAAAATTTAAAGTTGTGGAAGTGATACCACCCATTATTTTTTTCCCAAGAGTTCCTTTAGCTTTTTGTGAATGTTTATTGTTCCAAATTAATTTCAGGAGTATTTTATTCACTTCTTTGAAAAATGTCATGGGTATACTTAGAGAGATTGAATTATATCTCTACAATGCTTTTGGAAGTATTGCCATGTTAATGATAATAATCTTCCCAATCCATAAAAAGGTATATGTTTCCATTTCCTTTTTCTTCTTTTATTTCCTGAGCAGTGTTTTATAGTTTTCTTTGTATAGGTGTTTCACCACTATAGTGAAGTTGACTCCAAGGTATTTGATTTTCTGAAGCACAATTGTAAATGGTAATGTAAATTGAAAATTGTAAAGTCTTTTTCTTCTCTTTCATTATTTAAAAGAATTTTTGAGTGTTAATTTTGTAGCCTGCCACTTTTTTATACAAATCAATTGCTTCTAGAACCTTTTTGGTAAAACTTTTAGGATTATCTATTAAAATATATATATGATATGGATGCCCTTGATATATGTATTGCAAGTACTTGCAGTCCTGTGTTGAATAAAAATGACAAGATGGGGAAACTTTGTCTTGTACCAGATCTTAGAGGAAAGGCTTTTAGTTTTTCCCCATTGAGGACAAAATTTGCCATGGTCTTCTCATAAATGACCTTGATTATACTGAGAGAAGTTCCTTCAATTCTTACCTTGCTAAGAGTTTTTTATCATGAATGGGTTTTTGATCTTGCCAAATGCTTTCTCTGCATCTATTCAATAACAACACTGCAGATTATACACAGTTTTTTTTTTTTAAAAGAGAGAGAAGTTGGGGGAAAGGTTTGTTATAGAGGCAGGCAGAAGAGAGAGCAGGATGGACATTGGTGGGAAATGTTCACTGGTGAAGGTATAGATGCTGGACATTGTATGACTAAAGGTGATCTTGAACAACTTGTAACTGTGTATCTCATGGTGATTCAATTTAAAATATTATAACTATAAAAACTAATTTGGTTAAGATAACTCAAAGTGGCAGAGCCAGGATATAGCTAGGAGTCAGTCACTAAACATATATAACATTTATGCTGGTGTTGCTTTTTTTCTTAAGTATGTAAAAGTCAAGAAAACACAATTAAACCTATTATTCCTAAAATGTCCTTTCTACATCACAAAATTTCTACAGCACAGCCTGGGGCAGAAAGAGCTATCACATTACTGACTTTGTTACTAACACCTTCTGTGTACATATCCCAGGGGCTACCATGCTGCTTTGGATCTTTTTTTATTCATTCCAACAATTTCATCAACCTTGAAGTAAACCTGAACTAGGACAAAACATAAAATCAGCTCTTTAAAATGGGAGCATCAATTTTTAACCATGCCTGTCACCGAGTGTTAGCCCTGCAAAGCCTTGGGAAATGTAGATTGAACGAGAGTTGCTTGTATGACAAGGTAATGTGAAATTAGTCTGGGGTATTACAAAGTCAACCCATCACACCTCTCTCATCCTTTCTATCTTTCTCTCATGTTTTCCTCATTTTGAGGGAATCATCTAATAGATATCACTTCTCAAACACCTAGAAACAGATCAGTTTACTTAATTTCAAACTATCTCAGTCTGGAACCAGTTAAAAGGCAAATATTTGATTGGGCAATTGAATTAGAAAAACTGAATATTAAGATTAGTAAACTTGGGATGGAGTGATAGTACAGCAGGTAAGACAATTCCCTCACACAAGATCAATCGAGGTTCTTTCCCAGGCATATAGTATGGTCCACCTAGCCCTGCCAGTAAAGATTCATAGTGCAGAACTGGAACTAACCCAGTATTGCCAGTTGAGCTCAATAATTAAAGAAAAAAAAAAGATTAACTATTTTAAAGGTTGTTAGTTACTAGAAAATGTCAAAAGATTCCAAGGAGTCCTGAGGCAGGATGGGCAAAAATGTAGCTCCCTCTGGTAGACCAAAAGAGTGAATAGTGAGGAACCAAAGACATAGTCTCTGCCTTCAATATAAGGCTTAGGACTTTTTTTTTTTTTTCCGGCCACACCTATTTGGTGCTCAGGGGTTACTCCTGGCTAAGCGCTCAGAAATTGCCCCTGGCTTGGGGTGGGGTGGCATATGGGACACCGGGGGATTGAACTGCAGTCCTTCCTTGGCTAGCGTTTGCAAGGCAGACACCTTACCTCTAGCACTACCTCTCCGGCCCCAAAGGCTTGGGACTTTTTGAGTAATGTGGCTACTATTGAACTTGCTAGTGACTGTAGGTGAAAAAGACTTGCCAGAGGACACAAAGCCTATCCTGGGCTCTCCAACAGGTTTGTGCGAACAGTAATTAGCACATGGCTTCATTAAGCACTTGACAATGTTAGTCTGAACAAGTCACTCCATTTCTATACTGAATAATAAAATAAAAATATCTGAAACCCACAAAGAAGGGAATGTATTTATTCTTCTTAACAAGTCCTCCAACATATTATGATATTTAAATTTCATTTTGATTTAAATATTTTTAAGTGTCCAGTACTTTCTTAGTCAAATAAATATTGCTTAGGAGATTGGGTATTGATCATTTTTAAGTTCACAGGTTACTCCCATGTTGAGATAAGTGTGAGAACTAATTTATTATTTTGCCATAGGAACAGTAGCCTTAACAATACCTTGGAGCCAGTGATAAGTGAAAATCTGAGCTGGAGAGATAGTATAGCAGGTAAAGCTGCACTTATTTTTACTTATTTTTTTATTATTTTTACTAGGATATTTTTCTCCTTCTTAAACTATAGGAGTTATTTGTATTTTCTATATATGCCTATTATCAAATAAGTATTTTAATTTAAGTAACATAAACATACTTATATAACATACTTATATAACATAAACATATTTACAGTCCTGTATGTATTTTAGGAGTGAAAGCTTACCTGATACTGGGTTTGATTCTTAGCATCACATATGAGTCCCAAGAGCCTTGTCAGGAGTGTTTTTTTACTCTGCAGGGCCAGAGTAAACCCTAAATTATATTAGGACTTACTCCAAACCAAAACAAACAAAAATGAAGAATCTCAGAGAATTTCAAACTTTAATTCAAGACTTTCTGAATAAGAGTCTATATTTAAATAAATTCCCATATGATAGATACCTGTTTATATTTGAGAATCATGGCTCTATTGCATTGTATTTCTCACAGCCTTCACTGGTTTGATGTACTTTCTTAGAGCTTTGTTAGCTACCTCGAGGACAGTTGGTCTGACTCTTAAGAAAATGAAAAAAGAATATGGCTTCAAAGTTCTGAGAACTGTCATTTTCACTGTTATTTCTCATACAATATAAACTACACATTTGTTGAATGAATCAATAATTGTTGTCTTCTCAACTCCCTCTTCTTTACTATTGAACTCTCACTATTACGACCAATGTTAACAAGTGCCCTTTATTAGATCCCTGTCAGGAGCTCGTTTCTTCATATTTGTGGCTCAAATTTTTTTATTCAAATCTCAAGACAACAAGAGTACACTCATGTGCCCACACCCTGCTCTTGACCCCATTGAAAGGTAACTATTAACCCATTGGCACTGTTTCATCAGAGTAGATTTTTTGCAGAAATTAACCAATTAAAGTCTAGAAAGTAATCTTTTGTTATAATAGTTCTACTTCACATTATTGTGTGCCAAATTTATTTTCCTCACTTTTTTTGGGGGGGGGGCAACACCCGGTGCAGGGATTACTATGCACTCAGAAATCACTCCTGGCTTGGGGGACCGGATGGAATGCTGGAGGATTGAACTGTGGCTCATTCTAGGTTAGCTGCACCACTGCTCTGGCCCTATTTTGCCTACTTTTTATTGATGTTATTAGTTTATATTGTATGTGCTATGTATATATTGTATTGATAAAAACACACAAATGAACAAATCTAGATATGGCCCTGGCCTTTCTGTGCTAAACAGACCTTAACTAAACAGAAAGATAACAGTATCTCAGCAAATTAACAAATGCCAACTTTCTCTTGTATGTAGTTTCCTTTGCCTCTTATTTGCTTCCAAGGTAAATCCTAGGATTTTCAGTAAAACCAGATCTAGGATCAAAAGCATGATTCCAAAAATACAATTCTATAAACTTATTTGCATACTCTTCATACTGCATGGAGGTTAACTCATTTTAGTTTCTCCTAATGTGCAATCTGGGGGAAGTGTTTTTGTGTAAATTATTCATTTATGAGGTTCCATAATGTATCTCCCATAGATTGTCAAATTAGAAAATTAACTTACACACCAATGAAGCCAACAAGACTTTAACCTCAATAGGGAACAATGGCATGTGGGAGAGAAGGAAAATAAGAAATATTATTGGTGGGAAAAATTGTACTGGTAAAGGGTAGTGTATATTTGATGACTGAAATCCAACTATAAACATTTTTATAACATGGTGCTTAAATAAATTATTACTGAAAAATAAGAATTGAGTTGAGAAAAAAAGAAAGAAAGAGAGAAAGAAAGAAAGAAAGAAACTGTATAAAACAAGCTAACTTCTGAGAATTGTCCCAAAGGAAGAGCCAAGATGTCAAAGAGTTTCCACTGAAAATCCATCTGTTCCTGGCTGAAGGCTGTGTCTGGAACTATAAACTCTCCAGCTTTTTCAGATTTGCCAAAAAGTGCTCCCTTAGCTAGAGGGGTAAACAGAGGTTTGCAGGTGTTTCAGAGATGTTTCAGCTTCCATAGGTAGTATGAATAATGAATATTCTTTGAGAAGTTTAGTGAATATTGTCAGGGGGAGAGAAAATGATGGAGAACTAAAAATACCTGAGAATTAAGCAAAGCATGGAAAAGAGACAAACTGACTTTAAAGCCAGTGTCTTCATGTTCCTAATGTTCAGAGATAAGTTATTCAAAAAGGTTGGGAAAATCATTGAGACTAACTTTATCTCAGAGAAGCAGGAGTAACACTAGCCATATGAAGAAAAACAAATTGAGTTCCTTGGAAATGACATTTCATTTACCTTGACATACACACTGATAGACAACTACAACGCCCTCTGAATAAAACAGCCAGTGATCATTGCTTTCAACCTTTGCTCTTTGACTAATGTTACAACTTTGTAGATGATGAAGTTCCAAACCTTAACTGGATGGGGATTTACCGATGAGAAATGTTACAGGAAGTGGAAGGTAAATGGGACACTCTGGATCTCTTCAAGAAGCACAGGACCCAATCTACTAATAGACAGTTACTAAGTGGAGCTGAATGATCTAAGTCGGCCAAGCTGTCCTGTCATTTCAATGTGGCAATCTTCCCAGCTAAGGTCTTTGGTGGCAGATCAAATATTCTATTACATTATTTTCCAATTTCATTTCCCCAGCTGGAGTCTCAAGTGGTATATTTTCCAAAAGTTCAGAAACAGTGTCCCACTCACCATCTGCCTTGATGGGCTGGCATATTGGCTAGCGTCTGGGATCAAAACATGTGTGGTCCAAGGACACTATCCTGCCACCGGCTAATGGCACCTGAGAGATGATAGAAACACAAACCACAAAGTAGTCTAATCAAACTTAGTGACTCCAATCACAGGGACACTTCTCGTCTCAATGGTATTTATCCAGACTTTGTTAGGTGGAAGTCTTCCCTCCACCCCTAGAACTCCCTGCCCAAATTTAGCTTTCTCCCATTCTTCAATGAGTAATGTGGTTATTTGGCATTTTTGAAAATAAATTGACATGGCATCTATAAGTTATTGAAAGCACTTTCAGGCAGCATTTTAGCACCATTTTAATCTGATTGTGTGTTGTCAACAATTGGACTTTAAATTTTAGGCAGGTGGCTTGTGTTTTAATGACTGTGCCTTTCCAACTCTTCTGTGAAACATTGTCTAAATTTTAGGGAACCTAAGAATAATTCATGTTCTTTACAGGGAGCAAAGAAATAGGTACAGTTGGAGCCAAAACTCTGCAGTTCTCTCAGGAGCAAGCCTGGAATAGCTGGAGTGGTCTGGAGCCAAACATCCTGCACCCATTAGCCAATGTGATGAAAAGTAATTAGCATTTAGCACAACCATGGCAACCTTTACATTTCTGATTCCAGCTCCCTTTAAATGTCTTCACTTCCAACTCTTCTTGACATAGACTCTCTGATTGGTGACATAGCTCCCCTCCATGGGTTCCATAAATTCTATAGAGTCCTTCACTTGACTCTGGAGGTATATACTTATATGTGCAGCTAGACAGAAACCAGTGTAAGAGAGAAAGGAGAGGAGCAAGGGAGGTATGAAGATGTAGCTTTAACAAGTAACTGTAGATGTAAGATGGAACTCAGTGTACTTTTAATGCTATTTGAACCCACATATTCTTGACAATTCTGTGATTCAATAAGTCTGCTTCTGATGGATTGATTATATTGAAAGAAAAGTGCTTGTGAGTTGGTTGAAGTGAAAGCTCAATACAGCTTTTGTTTTGAGGAAGAAGCATGGTTATTCATCTTGAAATCAAGGAGCCTTATTAATATGCTACTTCATTCTTCTTGGTAGAAGAACCACCACTACTAAGCCATAAACTATAGTTGTTGGTCATAAACTCTGCATCATAAATGCTGTTTAAGAAAAGAAAGCTCGGGTAGCTTGAGCAGTAAGGAAGGCAACATCAGAGGTGAAACAGAGCTGCGTCTAAAACAAAATGGAATTGTGTGGTATGAAGAAAATTGAAAAGCACATGATCCATCAAGTGGGAGCAGTGGCTATTTAAATTGGTCAATTGTTCAATACAAAATGAGCATGTTAAGGTGGGAGGAGAGAGGGATGGAGGGAGAAAAAGGAAAAGAAAGAGAGATTGTGTGTATGTATGATAAATTTAGAGTCAGACAAGACCATGGCTTTTTTGTGGTGCCTATCGTTATCACTGGAGTGCTCACTGGATATTTGACTCTTCTTTTTGTACTGTTGGGGTGTTTCACCTTCTTTTTCTCCTTCATCTCTCAAATCGACAATGAGAGCTTCTAGAAGGATTCCCCCATTTTCGGCATATTAGACTTTTACCCCAGTTTATTACTTTTCTCTTCTTCAAATAAAACCACATAACTTGAAGTATGTAGTCCTTCCTCCCAGTTAGAGGGAAAAATAAGGGAGTCACCAAGACCAAGACTACTAAGTAGTAAGCTAGGTACAGAGGGGACCACAATTTCTCACAGCCCCGGGGGTGAGGGAGGAGGATATGGGAGGTAGGACGAACACGGAGGTGTAGGGAGAACAAATCGGTGATGGGACCCCCCCCTGATTTTATGTAAATGTGAACCTGTAATATTATTGTCAACAATATGTAAACCACTACCATCAAAATAAAAATTATATTAAAAAATTTAGAGTTAGAAAGACCAAGATAGGGGGCTGGAGAGATAGCATGGAGGTAAGGCGTTTGCCTTTCATGCAAGAGGTCATTGGTTCGAATCCCAGCGTCCCATATGGTCCCCCGTGCCTGCCAGGAGCAATTTCTGAGCATGGAGCCAGGAGTAACCCCTGAGCACTGCCGGGTGTGACCCAAAAAAAACACACACAAAAAAAGAAAAAAAAAGACCAAGATAGAGAGATACACATAAATACACATTTTCTTGACACACAGAAAGGTAGGCTCACAGAAAAATCAATCCTTATTGAATCCTTATTGAATTTTTATTTTAAACACCAAACTCAAAAAAATTAAGTCACTAGAAATTGTCCATTCATTCTGATGCAAGTGGTGACCCATATAACTCCAGCTTACAGTCTTCAATTACACATATAATAGGAAGTATAACTCACAAAGCAATTTATTGGTTATAAATCCTTTCATATATTCATCAGTTTTCAAATATCTTTTATTATTGATTTCATTTTTAATTTATTAGACAAATTATTACTTTGGCTACACCTATTTTAAATTTTTATTTTTTGCCAAACTCAGCAGTGCTAAGGACTTAATCCTAGCTCTGTGCTCTCAGAACACTCCTGGAGAGGCTCTGAGGCTCATCTGAGGTTGTGAAGATCAAATTGTGGATCAACTATGTGGAAGGCAAGCAACCTATGTACTATACTGTCTTTACACTCCCTCATTCTATACATTTTATAGAACTCTTATAAAACTCTAGAATTCAACCAAAGATTGCAAGAAATAATGTAGGACAATCTAGAGAAGAATAGAGGCTTCCTCAGGTAGAGGTCACTTTCCCTGTTGGAGCAAAAGACTCCAGTGACATATTTTTTTCATTGTATGTCAAAGCTCAAATATCTCTACTTCTTTGGATTATCAACTACTTTTTCCTTTTTATATCCAGTTTGTTAGCATCCATTTTAAGTTGTGGGAAAATATAAAGAATCAGCTATGAAGACTCTTATAATTCATAACTTTTAAGTAAATTGCAGAGCATATGCAAATTCAGTGTTGTTAAATATTATCTTTTTCTATTTTATAGTTTTTAGGGTTTGATTTGGGCATATATATTCATTTCTAAGAATTCTAGACAGAAACTGCTTCACAATATTTTTACATCTTGCAACCACAATCTGTTTTCATATTCTTCATTACTTAATAGAATATAGCACATGCATAGCCAAGCTTATTTGCTTTCTTTTAATTGTATTTCTAAAGGTCACAGACTTCAAGCTGAAGTGCTACATGAAATAAGCATTTCCAGGAGCACTTGAGAAAAATAACATTAATTGCCTGTGACTCTAATTGGCTTTATGACAGTAGCCAGGCCAGTGGCTGGGAAAAGATACCCCAGAACAGCTGTCAAGTACACAACCTCACAGGAAGACATCAAATGCCAAGAGCTCTTCCTGCACAGAACTGACATTCAAGAGACCTACAAAGACCTAGCCATCAGAAAAAATCTCTCTCCATGTAATTATTTTCCAACTGCTTAATTTAAACTGCTTTCTGTAGAAATGCAAAAACATACTACAGTTTAGCAATAAACTACATTTAGAGGAGCAAGAAGTTCAACCTTACAAGTCATTAGCTGAATATTTAGAATGGACACAAAGATTATACTACAATTACATTATTTATCCAAATTTTTCTAGGCTTGTGTTGCTGTAATAAGAAATGATTTGGAAGGACCAAGTGAAAATCATGATTGACCAATAATAACATCCCCTAGAAATCATGTATGTATCCTCAAATGATTGTCTTCTTTCTCAATCTAAAAATTCATCACAATTTTTATGAGTTCTATCTCTTACAGTTTTCTACCTATCAATTATATATGAGATGAAAAGTACAGACCACTAAGAATTATGAATGTTGGTAGGCAGTCCTTCCACACCATGTGATATTGCTTAAACACACACACACACACACACACACACACACACACACACACACACACACACACACACACACACCCCAGGCTGAGAATTTTGATATCAGGATCTGATCCAAACCCTAATATCAACCAATAAATTGAACATCACAGTGATTTGGAGAAAATCAAGAACATAGAAATGAATTAAGAAGTATGAAGAACAATAGAAAAGTACTGAGGTACTTTCATGACTGTTCTGTGTCCCAGAAATCCTTATTCTTAGCAAATAGTTACAATCTTAGCAAATAGCAAATCTTAGAAAATAGATAAAAGTTTCTCTAGTCATATTTTCTTTAGCCAGAACTACAAATAAGTTATTAAAAGTTAAAATTTGGCTGGAGCGATAACACAGCAGTAAGACATTTGCCTTGCATGAGGACAACACAGGACAGACCTGGTTCAAATCCTGGCATCCCATATGGTTTCCTGAGCTTGTCAGGAGCAATTTCTGAGGGCAGAGCAAGGAGTAACTCCTGAATGCATTCAGGTGTGACCCACCCCCCCCTCAAAAAAAATAGTTAAATTTACTTTTGTTTCAAACTTTTCACACTCTCTTGCTGGTTAAAAACCATGAACAAATCAATAATCTAGATTGATCTTATTGAGACATTTTATTTCACAATGTGTTCCCCCATCCCATCCACCACTCACAAGACCAGGCCAGCTCCCTCAGTGTCAGCAGCTTCCACGAATTCAGGTGTCAGGAAAATGCTGTTTTTTAATGGTCATTTTTATTTTTGTTATTTTTATAGTATCTTTATTTGATCATCATGATTACAGACATACTTGTAGTTGGGTTTCAGTTATTAAAAAGTACACCCCCTTCACCAATGCAACCTTCCAGCCACCAATGTCCCCTATTTCCCTCCTCCTGTGTTTTCAAGACAGATATTATATTTCTCTTGCTCGCTATCATTGTTATGATAGTTGTAAGTGTAGTTATTTCTCTAACTGCACTCACCACTCTTTGTTGTATGTTTTATATCATTGGCTATTCCTTTCAGCCCTCATCTCTATTGTCCCTGGTTATTATTACCATTATTATTATGTTGTTTATTTTTGTTTTAAAATTCTATTTTTTATTGAAATTTTATTCATGGTAATTTTCAGATTGATATTTTCATATGAATCCTCAGGTTTCCTACTTACATTGAAATATGCACAGACTTGGCAACATTCATTTGGCTTTCCACAGCTGCAATTGCTAGAGCTGAATAGAAGTGTCTACTCCCCACTGCCTTCTTTGTCCCCACCTGGATGCCTGCCTCATTTGTGTTTGCTGTGCAAACCTTAGAGGTAGTTGAATGTCAAATTCTATACTTCCAATAATTTTTCATGGATAAATAGTTGTGTGAAATGTAAAAAAGTGAATCAAGTAAGAAGCATTAAAATAAGATTGAACAACCACTAAACATTAAATAAATAAAAAGCAGAGTTACTCCAGTTACTATGAGAAAAGATAGGACAGAGTAACTAAAGAGAAAATAAACACTAAAACAGCATTAAGTCATGAGTTTAGTCCTTATTACTTTGAGAGTGTTATGTAACCTTCAGTCTTCTCACATAGAATATAAAATATAAGAATAATAATAGTTACCACTATAATTCATTTGGATATCATGAATTTATACATACAGAGCTTTTCAAGTATTTGTGATTTAACAATAATTCATAAAACCTGTACAGATAGTTTATATCAAATGCGTGAATTCATGCTAAGGTTAAGCACTTTATGGGCCAAAATGTTCTCAGTTCTTATATCTGTCAGACCTCTTAGCCCCTTTACCTGTCCTTGGCCCTCATTCCAAGCTTCTGGGACAGGAAGTTGCCAGTTCTGATATCTATCTGCATTCTTACCCCAAAACCATATAGATGTTAGTGCATATGTGTAAAGATATTACAAAATATATATACTATTTCTTGACAGGTAGGTTGTAGAATTTCTATCTTTCAGATAGTGTACAGCCTCAAAACCCTGTCCACTCAAAAGAATAACTTGTTAACAATTTTCTTTGCATACACAAATAACCCTGAATAGTTAGGGAAATAACCTAAAATGTAGATGTATTATTAGTCACCATTTGGTATAAACCAATTCAACAAATCACTTCTTAAATAATGGGGAATCTATAACTCTACCATTCAAATTAACAAAATATAAAGAACAATTGGCAAACTAAGGAGCCGACCTGCAGTTGAGAAAGGTGACATCACTGTTTGGCCTTTTGGCTAAGATCAAGTGGAGAAAGGTAGAAACCTAGTGTCTATTCTATTTAAAGTGCCCCAAACCATCAAGGACCTAGTAATCAACTTAATAAGACAGGTGAGAAAACACTTATAAAAGAAATTGAAGAAGGAAATGGAAAAACATCCCATGCTCATGGGTTAGAAGAATCAATATTATAAAAATGACCATCTTACCTAGACTATTTTATAGATTCAAGGTAATTCCAATCCAGATTCAGCAAACAGTTTTCAAGGATTTAGAACAACCTAATATAATGTTTGTGTGGAATCATGAAAGACCCTACATATCCAAAACCATACTGAAAACCAAGTAACTGGGAGGCATAACACTAGCTAATTGAAGCTCTAGTATGAAGCCATAGTGATGAAAACAGCATGGTATTAGAACAAAGACTCTTAGGTGAGAATAGAATATCTAACAAGCCCCCTTGAATGTTCAACTAAATTTTGACAAAAAATCCAAGAACATAAAATAGAATACAAACTCTTCAACAAATGGTATTGGGACAATTGAGTAACCATGTGTAAGAAACAAAAAGTAGATTTATATCTCATTCATTACACAAAAATCAACTCAAAGCGAACAAAGTTTTGAGATCAGACATGAATTTATCACATACATTGAGGAAAACCTAGGCTGAATACTCCAAGTCCTAGACCTCAAATGAGTCTTTAGAGATATGATGCCAATAACAATGGTAACAGAATCAAATCTGTTTTTTTTTGTTTGTTTTTTGGGCCACACCCAGTAATGCTCAGGGGTTACTCCTGGCTATGTGCTCAGAAGTTGCTCCTGGCTTGGGGGACCATATGGGACACCCGGGGATCGAACCGCGGTCCGTCCAAGGCTAGCGCAGGCAAGGCAGGCACCTTACCTTTAGCGCCACCCCCGCCCCAACAACAGAATCAAATCTGAAAAAATAGGACTACATTAATCTAAAAAGTTTCTATATGGCAAAAAAACACAATATAGGCTAAAACTAAAAAAAAGCTAAGTAGAAGAGGATATTTTCAATCAACACAATAAAGGGTTAATTTCAATGATATACAAATTACTCATAAGGATTCCATGTCACTCCCAAATCTAAAAACCCTATCATAAAATGGGAAGAGGAAATGAATACACACATTTCTGAGGAAGAACAACACATGACCAATAGGCACATGAAAAACACTAAGCATCACTTATCATTGAGGCAGTAAGTCCAAATTAAGATGACAATGAGATAGCATCTTACATTAATGAGGATGCACATGTTAAAAATACTGAAACAATTTGTGTTGGTGGGGATTCCATCTACTGCTGATGAGAATACTGCATGATTCAATACCTATGGAAAACAGTATGGAGGGTTCACAAGATCAGACTTGAGCTGCCATATTACCCAGCAATTCCACTTATGAGTATCTATCTCCAGGACAGAAAAACTTTTATTCAAAAGGACTTATGCGCATCATTATTCATCATAGCATTCAGTAGAATAGCTAAGCATTGGAAACAACCTAAATACCAACCATAAAGTTGTGGTGCATATATACACATATATACAAAACAGTACAACATAGCTGTCAGGAATGCATTATTTTCAATTCACTGCAATATGGATAAAATTGGAAGATATCATATTAAATGAAATAAGCAAAAAAGAAGCAGAAATACAGATGATATCACTTATATATGGTCTCTAGAATAACTGTACAAGGGAATGCAATGGTTTAAATGGGGGTTTCATAGATTTCTCAGTCCAGAGTACAGTTAGGGGAATAAAAGAAATTGAACTGAGGAGGAATAAGACAGATGTGAAATGACAGAGATTGAGACCAAGGAGACTCAGTTGCATTCATGGTTTTAAGAAAGGATAGAACCAAATCTCCAAACCACAGAGTCAACAGTAATGAAATCACGAGACCCAAACATTAATGACCAAACTTTAAAAGGTGCTTGTTACGATAACAGGCTGAGGTAGGGGATGAGGTGGAAGAGAGGGTTTGTGATGGAATCTAGAAACATATTTAAAGGGTTGACATTGGTGATGGGATTGGTGCTGAAACATTGTGTGTCTAAAACTTAACTATGAATAGCTTTGTAAATCATGATGCTTTAAATTAAAAATATTTAATAAAATTATAAATTGATGAGTTTTTAGAAGTCTAATCACTAAGAACAATATCTGGCTTTTTAAAACTCAATATAAATTAACTATTATTTTTATAATAAATCATGACTGCTTACTCAAAAGTTATTACTTATACCAGGAATGGTAAAATTTGTTTAAGCATAAATATTTTTTTCTGATAGTAGGTGCCAGGAGAAATATCACCTTACACTAAAAATAATGGTCGATATGAAAAATATATGAAATGACTGGCAAGAATATGGAGAAAAACAAACAATAGCAAATTATTAGTGGGAATACATATTTGTATAGCTTCTATAAAAATAGAATGATGCCTTCAAAAACTAAAATGGAAAATCTATATAATCTAGTAATACCACTTATTGGAATTTAGTCAAAAGAATATGAAAACACTAATTCAAAAGCATATTTTCACCTCATTGCACTGTTATTCAAAGTAGCTAAAATATATACTCAACCTAACTGCCCTTCAATCAATTTCTGGATAAAAAAAGTTATGTTGCACATATTCTATGGAGTACTACTCTTTAATTTAGCAAGTTGTAAGTGTGCCTTTGTGAAAAATGGATAAAATTTGAGGTAATTATGCTAAGTGATATAAACAAGGATATAAAATACAATATTAGATACTTTCATTAATATGTTTAATATAAATTAATATATTAAACTTTCAAGAGTCAATAAAACTTACACCTAGACTAAATGAAAAATATTATGGTTGACCTGGGGTAAAACGTTGAAGGTAAATGGAATAGGTGAGTGTTTACTTTGGTGGAAAATTTTCTGAAACTTTTGGTAATGGGTATTCTAAGTCATATGCAGATATAAAAGTACAAAACTATATCCTTGAAATTCATGGTATTGTTAACTAATGATAAACTGATAGGAAAAAGAAAATGAGTTTTAGGTCTTGTTGTGGTCAGCAGAATCTAATAAGTCTGGGCCCAAAGATATTATATTGAGAGGTTGCAAAAACAAGTATCAAAGAAATTCATTAAAAAATAACAAGGAGAACTTGGTTAATAGCATGTATACATCATGTATACATGGGAGAGACTTGGAAAAAGTGGGTATCTCACCAGGTGGTCATAGATATGGACATTAAAAGGCTTTGTGAACATAGAGGTCACTGTGAAGAAGAAAAGGAAGGTCACTAAGGACACCCACCATCAAAGACACAACAACAGGATGTGGGTTTAAGTTCTAATTTTCATTATTATATTTTCCCTGTGAAACAACCTCCAAAGAAAAGATCAAAATCAGCACTCTACCCAGTCTTCAGGGCCTTCCATGAAATTAAGCTTTTACCTAAAACCTATTTTGAGGGTAGTAGATTTTTGCTCTCCTATAAGTATAAATGACTGATGATTGATTTCTCACATGGACTTGAGTCATGGAAACCTGTTTGGAGGTTTCAAGAATCACTCTTTTGAGGCTGGAGTGATAGCACAGCGGTAGGGCATTTGCCTGGCACTCGGCTGACCAAAAATGGTGCTGGGTTTGTTCCTCCAGCGTCCCATAAGGTCCCCTAATCCAAGAGTGATTTGAGTATCACTGGGTGTGGCCCAAGAACCAAAAATAATAATAATAATCACTATTTCTGTAAATTAAAGTTTTACAAATTTATATTTCTGCTTTCGTATTCACAATTTTTCTGAGCCTTTTTGCTGAGGCATTATAGAATCTACTCTCTAGCTTTCTTTATTTCTTTTTTAATCATTTTATTTTTATGGCTGGGAGTTGAGGATAGAAGTAAGCTCTGTTACGGTTGCTGGTAGAAACTGAACAGAGCTTCAAGGGCTACTCAACTGCAAGTAGTGGGAGTTTGAAGAGGTCTGTTTCAGTTACCATCTCTAACAATGACTCTCCAGAGCTACAAACCAACTGAATCCAAGGCAAATGAAAATACCTACCCAGTGCGGGACATAGATCTTCAATTAATTCTTAAAGAGAAAAAAATGAAAGAAGAACATTTCAACAAATCAGAGCAAATGCCCAAGCATTAGAAATTCCTTGTGATGTGTCTGTGCCTTCTGAGACATTTTAGGCTTAATTCTCCTTATGACCCTTCTTAAGTCGGACCCAGGCAAAGTGTGGAAGATCATTTCAAGTTTCCTCCTTCAAAAACCTAAATGCTCATTCTCTGTGAACTCACCATGGAAAAACTCAAATAGAACCTTTCTCAAAAATATTAAATGCAAACTTGCTGTCCTTTCCTTAAAATCTGCACTGGCACCACAGCTTCAGGCATCTCTGTTCATATCAACACAATAGCTAAATTCACAGGGTAAAGAATTCACAGCCAAGGATTGCTGAGAGGAGACTTCACCAAGGATAGATAAAAGGCGGAATATTCTAGGTCTTGATATGAAAGGTGAACAGGCAAGGTGACATTCTATTATTAATGTTGTGAGAACAACTCCAGTATTGGGGAATCCCCCAGCACCCCATATGATACCCTGAGCCAGAAGTGATTTCTGAGCGCAGTGCTAATAGTAACCCCTGAGCACCTCCCAGTGCCCCACCCCCAAATTACAAAATAAATAAAACCAGATGTTTCACACCAAGTTTTAAGTGCTGAACACTTTCTTGCCCCTACTATCTTTCAAGTGAGGTTATACACAAGCTGTCTTTTGTTCTGCCTTGGTGTATTTGGTCTATAAGGCTATATAATTACTTCCTGCTGTGGGATTATGGAATTTATCTGTTTCTATCTCAACCAGTATATGCAGTGTTACTCATTGGTTGGTATTATCTTTGAATGGAGCACCTTGGATTGCTGGTGAAACCGATGGTCCCACCTTCTACATGTGACATTTTCCCTCAGATTAAAATGCATGGTTAAAGAGGAAGTGGCTCTTACTTTTTCAGGATCTCCTGGGAGCTGGCAGCTTAGAGTGGTGACCTGCTAGGGGTGAAGGGTAACGTGGGGAATCCTCAAAAGCCTTTTCTCTCTACATGCATGCATGTGTGTGTGTGTGTGTGTGTGTGTGTGTGTGTGTGTGTGTGTGAATTATTTTCCAGACTTCCATTTGATTTCAGACCCACGTCTCTCCAGTGCTCTGGTTTTGGAACCTGAGGAGTTAATTCAATACTGACAAGACCAGGTATGTTTAATCCAGAACCATGCAGCTAGCACTTATTTTGCTCATAAGCACATATTAAAGCCAACCTCAGATTGCTTCCTTTGGAATTGGTAATTTTTACATGAAAGCTTTGAATGATCTAGGTTTGTACCAGCATAATGTGCATTACATGAGGAAAACTTTTAATAAAATGAGACTGTACAGATGAATGGTCTCTAGTTTCCTGCTTCCCTATTTTCAGAGTACCTCTGGTATATACTACTCGTTTAATAGCAGTTTACCCCATTACTCTATAGGTGCATTAAGGACACATGCTGGGTTAGTGTATTTTCTACACTGTCCACGTATTCTACTGCAGGAATCAGTAATATGTTTTTTAAAATGTCTATATAATAACTATATTTTAGCATTGCAGACCTGAAGGCTACTTAAAGAACTACTTAACTCTGCTGTAGTGGCTCAAATATAGCCACAGATAATATGATAATAAACAAGACACTGTGTGCCTTTTTTAAGAAAGAGACTAAAGTAAAATGCCTGCCCCAGATACAGGAAAAAGAGAGTAGGTGGGTGGAAGGGAAGAGGGCATCAGGGAGGGTGAGAGGGAAACTGGGGACAATGGTGGTGGGCAATGTACACTGGAAAGGCTATTGTCTATTGTATGGCTGTAACTCAATCATGAACAACTTTATCTGTTGGGGAAAAAACTGTATTACAAATAATCTTGTAATCATGGTGTTACAAATGAAGATGGAAGCTATACTTGGTCCAATGGCCATTGTTCACCTCCCCTCATCTAATGAAATAAATCATGAACAAGTCTATATTGAGTCAAGTCAAGTAAGGAGGGCCAGTGTACAGCATGAAGATTGTTTGATTTGTATTTGCCACTTGCTTGAACCATATATTCCAATTGGTCCTCCAAACTTTGTAAGAAATGATCCTGAGCACAGAGCCAAAAGTAAGCCCTGAGCACTGCCAGGTGTGGCTCTCATACTATTTAAAAAGAATGAAATATTGTCTCTATGTTGTATGCCAATAAGAAATAAAGACAAGTCATGAACAGTTTTTACAAATCAGAATAGTAAAGAGAAGAGATGGATACTTGCAGAAATCCACTGGACTCCTGAACCTGTGAATATTAATTTTTTTATCTAGATCTTGTGAATTTCTTTTTAAGAATTGACTGGTTATAGCACTTAAATCAAGTACTTTTGCATACCATTTTTTTGTTGTTGAGGTATTCGGAGAGCAATTCAAGCAGCATTCAGGAGATCCAGGACCCCTTTCAGCAATTCTCTACCAGTAGGGTGTGAGAATGTTATACTCCCCACCCCCTCCCACACACTCACCCCGAAGAATAAGACATCTGATGAAACAGCTAAAGGTGTTTGACATCAATAGAGAATGTGATATTGTCAGGTATTGAACCAGGGTCAGCTGCATTA
This sequence comes from Suncus etruscus, assembly GCF_024139225.1. Classification (NCBI taxonomy): domain Eukaryota; kingdom Metazoa; phylum Chordata; class Mammalia; order Eulipotyphla; family Soricidae; genus Suncus; species Suncus etruscus. Next base: position 106,471,925 of record NC_064854.1, on the reverse strand, counting down.
AAAAAAAATAAAAACATTTAAAAAACATTTTAAACAAACATTTAAAAAATCAGTTAAACATCACTAATAGATCTGCACTTTTGTGATATTAATAAATAAATAGTGATTGCTTCTCAACCAATTCTGAGAATAGATCTAAAAAATAAGCCACATCACCTAAAGGCAACTTTAATAAATAAGGTTGTTTAATATCTCAATATCATGGATAAAATTAATTTTCTGACTGTTATAAGAGTGTTTAAGCAAGATACCTGAATTCTTTAACCCTTGAGTTCTTAAATGCATTCCACTTTCACTTGTTAATATAAAACTAGGTAATGACTGTAAAAGGAAAATAAAACAGTGACTCGCATTAATTCATACCTATAATTAAGAATTATGCATGAAACCCTATCAATAACCGTACTTTAAGCCACAGTGCCAAAAGTTCTATATTTTATTTTATTTTTCTTTTTTTTATTTAAACATCTTGATTACATATATGATTGTGATTAGGTTTCAGTCATGTAAAGAACACCCCCCTTCACCAGTGCAACATTCCCACGACCAATGTCCCAAATCTCCTTCCATCCCACCCCACCCCCACCTGTACTCTAGACAGGCTTTCCAGTTCCCTCATTCATTCAATTGATTATGGTAGTTCTCAGTGTAGTTATTTCTATAACTGCACTCACCACTCTTTGTGGTGAGCTTCATGAAGTGAGCTGGAAGTTCCAGCCCTCCTCTCATTGTCTCTAAGGATTGTTGCAAAAATGACTTATTTTATTTAAAACCCATAGATGAGTGAGACTACTCTGCGTCTCTCTCTCTCTCCCTCTGACTTATTTCACTCAGCATGATAGACTCCATATACATCCATGTATAGGAAAATTTTATGACTTTATCTCTCCTGACGGCTGCATAATATTTCATTGTGTATATGTACCACAGTTTCTTTAGCCATTCCTCTGTTGAAGGGCATCTTGGTTGTTTCCAGAGCCTGGCTATTGTGAATAGTGCTGCAATAAATGTAGGTGTGAGGAAGGGGTTTTTGTATTGTATTCTTGTGTTCCTAGGGTATATCCCTAAGAGGGGAGTAGCATGGTGGAATGGGAGCTCAATTTCCAGTTTTTGGAGGAATCTCCATATTGCTTTCCATAGAGGTTGGACTAGACTACATTTCCCACCAGCAGTGGATTAGAGTTCCTTTCTCTCCACATCCCCGCCAGCACTGATTGTTCTCATTCTTTGTGATGTGTGCCAATCTCTGTGGTGTGAGATGGTATCTCATCGTTGTTTTGATTTGCATCTCCCTGATGATCACTGACGAGGAGCATTTTTTCATGTGCCTTTTGGCCATTTGCATAGGCCCCCAGTTAACATCATGTACAAAGGTAAATTCCAAATGGATTAAAGACCATGATATCAGACCTGATACAAAGAGATAAAAAAGTCCTATATTTTAAATAAATAATAAATAATAAATAAATTTTAATAAAGGCAGACTGATGTGTAGGAGGCAAAAGGGAAGAGGGCATTGATGGAGGGAAGTGGACACTATTTAAGGGATTATTTGGTGTTGAAACACTGTATGCCAAAAACTCATTATAAAATACTTCATAATTCACAGTGACTAAATTTTAAAAATTGGGAAAATAATTTTATTTTATATAAAAATTTCCCACATAGTGGGAAGTGTGCTGGTTACTTATTTACCCCATATTATCTAATATTTCCTATTTTCAGCTTCCTTGCTTATTTTTACTACAAGTCTGAGAACAGGGTGTGAAAAGGACTAAGTTCAGGACATTAATTCCCCCTCCCCCCCATTCTCCAAGTAACACACTTCACCACAATTGTAAAGATCCCTTAGCACCTTAGTGCTTCCTCTAGACTAGTCTATCATACCCTATGAATGTTTGTCTGTTAGTTCTTTCAGGCCACTTGGTAGTAACTGCTTACTACTATTAACAACTATTGGGCTCTGTAATATTCCTGCATTTTCTCTGCACTATAACCATACTTCGTATTCTGGTTCCTAAGTTGAGGCTATCTATCAACCATACAATTGGAGAGTAAAGGAAATTGAGGCAAGCAGGAAATTTTTTCCGGAAATAGTGATTACTTTGGGGGTTTCACATAAGAAACTTTGAGACACATCACAAGGCTACATAAGCCTTTGGCAAATCGAGGCTTTCTTGCTTCGGAAGTTAAATAAAAGTCTGCACTTGTGTTTTAGAGATTTAAGAAAAAAAAAAAACAGTTACCTAAAAATGTATGTTGGTGGGCAAGAAAATTGGTAGATACTGGGAGTCAGTTAACTCCAACAACACACACTAGTGATAGAAAAACACTTCCCAGCCCCTCTCACACACTCACCCCCAAGAATAAGACATCTGATGGAATAGCTGAAGGTGTTTGACCTCAATAGAGAATTTCCACCTCCGAGCCTGTAGTGGAAAATCCTGTCACAGAATAGCCTAGAATTAAATCTTATAGCAGTGAATATAAAGTGCTGATAATTAAGAGGCCTTTTTAGTTAGTATCTAGTTAGTATTCGTTGTACCAGAGAAGCTCTTCAAGGTATCTTTATCACAACAGAACAAGACAGAAGATAAGCAACTTAAAAACCTACTAGACACGTAAGGGCTCTTCTTCAACATTCAAACTTTTTTCTTTTTCTTCTCTTTCTTCTTTTTCTTTCTTTCTTTCTTTCTTTCTTTCTTTCTTTCTTTCTTTTCTTCTCTTCTTCTTTCTTTCTTTCTTTCTCTTTCTTTCTTCTTCTTTTCTTCTTTCTTCTTTTCTTTCCTTTTCTTCTTTCTTTCTCTTTTCTTTCTTTCTTTCTTCTTCTTTCTTTCTTTTCTTTTCTTCTTTCTTTCTCTTTCCTTCTTTCTTTCTTTTTTTTTTTTCTTTCTTTCTTTCTTTCTTTCTTTTCTTTTTTCTTCTTCTTTCTTTCTCTTTCTTTCTTTCTCTTTTTTCTTTTCTTTCTTTCTTTCTTTCTTTCTTTTTCTTTTTCTTTCTTCTTTCTTTCTTCTTTCTTTCTTTCTTTCTTTTTTCTTTTCTTTCTTCTTTCTTTCTTTCTTTCTCTTTCTTCTTTCTTTTTCTTTCTTTCTTTCTTTCTTCTTCTTTCTCTTCTTTCTTTCTTTCTCTTTTTCTTTCCTTTCTTTCTTTCTTTCTTTCTTTCTTCTTTCTTTCTCTTTTTCTTTCTTTTCTTTCTTTTTCTTCTTCTTTTCTTTCTTTCTTCTTTTCTTTCTCTTTTTCTCTTTCTTTCTCTTTCTTTCTTCTTCTTTCTTTCTTTCTTTCTTTCTTTCTCTTCTTCTTTCTCTTTCTTTTTTCTTTCTTTTCTTCTTTCTCTTTCTTTCTTTATTCTCTTTCTTTCTTTCTTTCTTTCTTTCTTTTCTTTCTTTTCTTTTTCTTCCTTTCTTTTCTTTCTTTTTTCTTTCTTTCTTTCTCTCTTGTTTCCTTCCTTTCTTTTCCTATCTGTTATCTTCGTTTCTCTTTTTTCTCTCTCTTTTTTTCCCATACTCTTTGCTCTACACTCCAGAATTACTCCTGGCTATTCTCAGTGGACTTTAGTGAATGCCTAGAAAAGAATTCAAGTCAGTCATAGGATAGAATTGCAGGTCAGTGCAAAGCAAACATCTTGCCATTCTACTATATTTTTAGCTAGTCAACACTCAAAGTCTTGTGACATGGTTGGTCTTCCTAAGTATTATCTTAGTAGATATGCTAAAGACTAATATGAGTAGTTCACTGAACATTGGGAGGTATTATAATTATATTCTTTTTTATAAAAGCTTCTGCCTCAAAATATTCGGAATATAGGGCAAGGAACATTCAACAAATTGCTCTTTGTCATGGATAGAACACATTTATTACAATTTTAGAAGCCATATTTATATTTCATTATGGAGAAATCTACCCAAAGCCCAATGTTGCAAGATTCCAAGAAATGAATTTTTCTTTTTCTTTCTTCACAATCAAGAAAACAAAGAAAAGTACTTTCCACAAAAGCTTATTAGATTGGATTGATTTTGGCACTTAATAAAGTGCTGAACAGAACCAAAAAATGTTTTCCAACTTGCTTTCAGGTACCATGCTCAGA